>NW_007738249.1:14807-28135 GCF_000696425.1 Galeopterus variegatus | reverse complement strand
GTCCCGGTCTGGTACGGGGGCGACACTGAGGGTTGCGATCCGTTGCCGGACACGGAAAAAGACAAAAAAAAACAAAAAAACAAAAAACCATGGTATATTCAAAGGACTAAAAGACTGTTATGGCAAGCACAGGGAACAAGGAGAAGAGTGCTTTAAAAAAACTAGGTTTGAGGTGTAGGCAGAGGTCAGACTCTGCAGGACATTGTAGTCCACACTAGTAAGGGTTTTGGCCTTTAGCCTAATAATGATGGGAAGCCATTGAAGGACTTTAAGTAGGGAATAATGTGATTCTCTTCACATTTAAATATTTTTAAACTTTTAATTTAGAAATAATTTAGACACAAGAAATTTAAAAATTAATACAGGGAATTCCAGTGTACCCTTCACCCATATTCCTCCAGTGATAACATCTTAAATAACCATAGTACAATTACCAAAGCCAGGAAACTAACATTGATACAATACTGATAACTGTTTTTTTTTATTATTTTACCAGTTGATTATGAATTTGTAAAACAACTCTCTGGCTACAGTATAGAGAATGCTTTGGAGGTCTACACTGGATGTGAGGAGGTTATTGCAGTAGGCAAGGTGCAATGATGGTGGCTCAGGCTAGGACATTGCAGTAAAGATACTGAATATCAATAGATATTTGGGAGGTAAAATAAAGAGGAGTAGGTGATTGGAAGGGATGTTGAGAGAGGAAAAGTCAAGGATGGCTTCTAAGTTTCCGATGTGGAGAACTGGATAGAAGGTGGTGCTATTTACCAAAGTTTGTGTGTGTGTAGAGGGGCAGAGCTCAGAAGCTTACCCTTTGATAGACAGGTAGAGATATTGAGTATGCAGTTGAATGTGAAATTCTGGAGCTCAGAAGATGGGCTACATAGTATTCTTTTTTTTTCTTAATTACCACTATGTCAATATATTTTTTATTAATTTAATTTAATTAAGTTATTTTTTTAGTTTTCTTTTTTTATTTTACTTTACTTTATTTTTTATTTTAACTTCTCAATATACATTATAGTTGATTTTCTAGACCCTTTACCTGTTGCTCTTTCCTGTCTCCCTCTCGCCCCTCCCCCCCACGTCATATCTGTTCAGTTGTCTTAATAAGTTCAAGGAATTGTTGTGATTGTTGTGTATTCTCCCCCCCCTTATTTGTTTGTGTGTTTATTTATTTATTTATTTTTAGCTCCCACAAGTAAGTGAGAACATGTGGTGATTCTCTTTCTGTGCATGACTTGTTTCACTTAGTATAATTTTCTCTAAGTCCATCTATGTTTTTGCAAATGATAGTATTTCATTCTTTTTTAGGCCAAAGTAGTATTCCATTGTGTAGATATGCCACACTTTCCTCATCCAATCATCTGATGAGGAGCATTTGGGCTGGTTCCAACTCTTGGCTGTTGTAAATAGAGCTGCAGTAAACATGGGAATACAGGTATCCCTTTGGCATGATGATTTCCATTCCTCTGGGTATATTCCCAGC
This sequence comes from Galeopterus variegatus, assembly GCF_000696425.1. Classification (NCBI taxonomy): domain Eukaryota; kingdom Metazoa; phylum Chordata; class Mammalia; order Dermoptera; family Cynocephalidae; genus Galeopterus; species Galeopterus variegatus. The sequence goes on along the minus strand of NW_007738249.1, from coordinate 26,646 downwards.
AGTGGAATAGCTGGGTCATATGGAAGAACTATCTGTAATTGTTTGAGGAACCCCCATACCATTTTCCATAAAGGCTGCACCATTTTGCAGTCCCACCAACAGTGTATCAGAGTTCCTTTTTCTCCGCAACCTCTCCAGCACGTATCATTCTCAGTCTTTTGGATATAAGCCATACTGACTGGAGTGAGATGGTATCTCAAAGTGGTTTTGATTTGCATTTCCTGAATGCTGAGAGATGTTGAGCATATTTTCGTGAGTCTGTTGGCCATTCATTTATCTTCCTTTGAGAAATGCCTATTCATCTCCTTTGCCCATTTTTTAATTGGGTTATTTGGTTTTTGCTGTAAAGTTCTTGGAGTTCCTCATATATTCTGGATATTAATCCTTTGTCAGATGTATATTTTGCAAATATTTTCTCCCACTCTGTTGGATGTCTTTCCACTCTGTTGATTGTTTCCTTTGCTGTGCAGAAGCTTTTTAGTTTGATATGATACCATTTGTTTATTTTTCCTTTAGTTGCCTGTGCTTTGGGGGTCCTATTCATGAAGTCTGTACCCACTCCTGTTTCCTGGAGTGTTTCCCCTATGTTTTCTTTAAGGAGTTTTATTATTTCAGGATGTATATTTAATTCTTTATTACATTTTGAGTTGATTTTGGTATATGGTGAGAGGTACGGGCTATTTTCAATCCCCTACATATGAATATCCAGTTTTCCCAGCACCATTTGCTAAAGAGGCAGTCTGTTCCCCAGTGTGTAGACTTGGTGCCTTTGTTAAAGATAAGATGGTTGTAGATGTGTGGGTTGATTTCTGGGTTCTCTATTCTATTCCATTGATCTCTGTGTCTGCTTTTATATCAGTACCATGCTGTTTTGGTTATTATAGCTTTGTAATATACTTTAAAAGGCAAGTAGTGTTATGCCTCCAGCTTAATTCTTCTTGCTCAGGATTGCTGTGGCTATGCATGGTCTTTTGTTATTCTGTATAAATATCCGTGAATTTTTTTCCATTTCTGAGAAAAATGTCATTGGAATTTTGATGGGGATTGCATTAAATCTGTACATCACTCTGCGGAATATGGACATTTTCACAATGTTAATTCTTCCAATCCAAGAGCATGGGATATCTTTCTGTCTTCTTGTGTAATCTTTAATTTCTCTCAATAGTGGTTTGTAGTTCTCTTTGTAGATATTTTTCACATCCTTGGTTAATGTTATTCTTAAGTAATTTCTTTCTTTTAGTGGCTATTGTAAACGGGGTAGCTTTCTTGCTACTTTTTTCCTGCATGTTCACTCTTGGAGTATAGAAATGGTACTGAATTTGTGTGTTGATTTTGTATCCTGCAACGTCGCTGAAATCATTTATCAAATCTAAGAGTTTTTTTGTAGAGGCTTTAGGCTGTTTGATATTTAGGATTATGTCAATTGCAAACAGGGACAGTTTGACTTCATCTTTTCCAATCTAGATGCCCTTTATTTCCTTCTCTTCTCTGATTGCTCTGGCTGGTACTTCCAACACTATGTTAAATCAGAGTGGTGGGACTGGGAATCCTTGTCTAGTTCCTGTTCTTAAGGGAAAAGAAAGCTTTTCCCCATTCAGGATGATATTGGCAGGGGCTTATCATATATGGCTTTAATTGTGTTTAGATACTTTCCATCTATACCTAACTTATAGAGGGTCTTTATCACGAATGAATGTTGAATTTTATCAAATGCTTTTTTCAGCATCTATAGAGATGACCATATGGTCCTTGTGTTTGACTTTACTAATATGGTGTATCATATTTATTGATTTGCTTATGTTGAACCAACCTTGCATCCCTGGGATGAATCCCACTTGATCATGGTGGATAATTTTGTGTATGTGTTGCTGTATTCTGTTAGCTAGTATTTTATTGAGGATTTTTGCATCTATATTCATCAAGGATTTTGGCCTGTAGTTTTCTATTTTTGATGTATCTTTGTCTCATTTTCGTATCAGGGTGATGTTTGCTTCATAGAATGAGTTTGGGAGAATTGCCTCTGTTTCAATCTTTTGGAATAGTTTTTAGAGAATTGGTATCCTTCCTCCTGGAAGGAACTCTTTGGTAGAACTAGCCTTCTGATAAACTACTTCAATCTCTTTTATTGTTATTGGTCAGTTCTGATTTTCTGTATCTTCTTGGCTCAGTTTTTGTAGTTTGTATGTGTCCAGAAATTTATCCATTTCCTCCAGATTTTCAGATTTGTTGGCATATAGTCGTTTATAGTAGTCCCTAATTATTCCTTGTATTTCTTTTTTTTTTTTTTTTTCCTTTTTGTCTTTTTTCGTGTCCGGCAATGGATCACAACCCTCAGTGTTGCTCCCGTACCGGACCGGGACCGGCAACGGAATCGCAACCCTTGGTGTTGCTCCCACACCTTGCTCAGCCAGTGAGCGGGAACCGGTCTGTATGTGGGATCCGAACCCTCGGCGGGAGCGCCACTGCGCTCCCAAGCGGCGCACTGTAGCAGTGCGCCACCGGGCCGGCCCATTCCTTGTATTTCTGAGGTATCAGTTATAATATCAGCTTGTTCATGTCTAATTTTTATTATGTGTGTCTTCTCTCTTCTTAGCCTTGCTGAAGGTTTGTCAGTTTTATTTATCTTTTCAAGAAACCAACTTTTTATTTCATTGATCTTTTGCATCATTTTTCAGATTTCTATTTCATTTAGTTCTGCTCTGATCTTAACTATTTCTTTCCCGTCTACTAACTTTGGGTTTGGATTGTTTTTGTTTTTCTAGATCATTAAGGTGAAGTGTTACATTGTTTATTTGCCATCTTTCTGTTCTTCTGAAGTGAGCACTTAATGTGATAAATTTCGCCTTTAGTCTTGCTTTTGTAGTATCCACAGGTTTTGGTATGATGTGTCATTATTTTTATTAGTTTCAAGCCTAGCGTTTTATTGATTTTTGTTTAGATGCCTTAAGTATCTTTTGTTCTTTTCTTCCTGATTTTCTGTTTGTCTTCTGTATTTGTTGATTTCTTGGGGTGGTATATAAACAATTTTTTCTCTTTATTGTTAGCATTTTTGTTTTACTGGTAGATTTTGTTCTTTCTTTAGTATTCATGGCAGTGATGGTTGTTTTTCAGGTATCAAACACAGTAGTTCCTTGAGACTTTCTTGTAAGGGTGGTCATGTGGTAGTGAACTCCCGCAGCTTTTGTTTGTCTGAGATACTATTTGTCCTTCATTTTGGAAGGATAGTTTTACTGGGTAAAGTACTCTTGGCTGGCAAGTTTTGTCCTTTAGTATTTTGAATATATCATCCCATTCTTTTCTGGCTTTTAGGGTTTCTGATGAAAAGTCTGACGTTATTCTGATTGGGACTCCCTCGTAGGTGACTTGATGCTTCTCTCTTGCAGCTTTTAGGATTCTCTCTTTGTCCTTGAATTTTGCCAGTTTGACTATAACATGTGTTGGAGAGGGCGTTTTTGGGTTGAATATGTTTGGGGATCTTTGGGCCTCCTGAATCTGAAGATCTGTGACTTTCCCTGTACCTGGGAAGTTTTCTGCTATTATTTCGTTGAATATGTTTTCAATGCCATTTCTTTTGTCCCCCCCACCCCCCCTTTCTGGAATACCCATGATTTGGATGTTTGAGTACTTAAGGTTGTCTGTTATCTCCCTTAGATTTTCCTCAATTTTTTAAATTCTTTTTTCTGGTCTACCTGTGTTAATTCAAACAGCCTGTCTTCACGGTCAGACATTCTGTCTTCTGTTTGTTCTAGCCTGCTGGTTAGACTCTCTGTGATGTTTTTTATTTTGTTGAATGAGTCCTTCAGCTCCACAAGCTCAGCTACATTCTTTTTCATGGCATTGATTTCTTTGTACATTTCTTCCTTCAGATACTGTATATTTTTTCTAATTTCACTCTGTTATCTAACTGAATTTTCTTACATCTCATTTAGTTTCCTTAAAATTGTTACTCTAAATTCCTTGTCAGTCATTTCAAGGACTTCCTGTTCTATAGCATCTAGAGCTTGAGAGTTATTATTTTTCTTTGGTGGTGATGTACTTTCTTGATTTTTCATATTTCTGGTATGTTTCCTTTGGTGTTTAGTCATTGTGGCAGGGGGTATCATGGTCCACTCATTCCACCACGATGTCCGACCTGAGTCCAGACTCAGGGACTGCCAATTCTGGGCCATGGAACTTACCTGAGCTGGGGGTCCCATGGCGCCTGCCTGTTCCAGCATGGCTGACCTCAGGGCTTGTTCCCCTGGCAGCTCTCAGGCCTCTCTAAGCAGCGGGGATTGACCTGGTCTGGAGGTCTTGTGGCTCCTGCCTTTTCCAATGTGGCTGACTCATGGCATGTGGGCCTGGCAGCTCCCAGGCCTCTCTGGGTGGTGGGCACTGGCCTGGCCTTGCTACATAGTATTCTATAGCATGGATGTACCATGACATACTTAATAACCCTTTCCTGTTAGACATCAAAACTTACAAATTTTTTCTCTTACAAACAGTGGTGCAGTAAACATAATTGTAGCTAAATCTTTGTGTACATTCTTAATCCTCGGGATAAATTCCCAGAAGTGAAATTTCTGGGCCAAAGAACATGTATATTTTATTTTTAATGTTAATTTGTCAAATATTGAAATTACTTACCTCCTGTATGAGCCTCTGGATCATTAAGAACATAACCTGATGCCTCATTGGCAGTTTTTAAGCTAGAGTGCTTGAGGTTGATGGTCTTGAGACCTTCTGGTGGACTATAATATTGTTGTTAAGCACCAAGAGGTATTATAACCAATCAAAAAAGTTTGTGGTGCCATCTGTGGAATAAGTGGGTACCCAGGCATGGAACAAACTTCAGTGTTTCAGGACAGGCTGGAGACTGTTGAATAATGAGAAAGAGTTGAGAAAATTATACAAAGCAAAAGTAGCATCTGAAGTTGTATCAGCCACTGCTATAGTATGTTATGATAGTAATCATCTTAATCCATTCCTCACCACATTTTAAAATTTAAAATATTAGTGAATACCTCTACTTTTTAGGAAAGTAAGTTTTGTTTCTATAGAATCCATTCTATATTGAACTTTTACTGTTCTTTGAAGCAAAGTGTATGTGAGAAGTTACTCTTAAAGAAATTTATAGTTTCATGTTTTCTGTGACCTCTGCATATTTAACAATGGAAGAACCATGTTGCACCTGAGAGTATTGTGGATACTTTTAATACTTGGGAAGTCATGGACAGTTCCAAATTAGGTGCAGAGAGGGTTTTGTTCGGCCACATTCATGATGTGTCCCTTGTTGGACAGAGCACAGCCTGACATCTAAGTAGAATGACGAATGTTTCCTGTGTTCAGTACATTCTTTAAAACAGTGAAGTGCAGTGTGATGGAAAGAGTATTAAAAGAACATTGCTTAAATTTTAGGTAAAATTATAGGAAAATATATTTATGACTTTGGAGTAGGGAAATTTTTTTTAAATTCATACTTTCCTTTTTATTTTTTCTTATTTTTTAAATTTTATTTCTCAATATACATTGTAGTTGATTTTCATTCCCCTTTACCCACTCCTTTCTACCCCCTACCATTGCCTCCTAGAGTAAGAAAATTCTTAAACCAAGGATCACTCATAACATAAAAAGTTAATAAATTTGACACGTTAAATTTTTAATTTCTGTTAATCAAAATACATAATAAAAATGTGAAAAGACAGCCCCCAAACTGGGAGAAGATATCTGTAGCATATAACTGACAAAGGATTGTTATCCAAAATACATAAAGAACTTCTCAGATCTTTTTTTTTAAAAAAGACACCCATGAAAAATTGGCTTGAATAGGCAGTTCACAGAAGAGAAAACATGAATGACCAATAAACATGAAAAGATTGTCATTCTCACTAGTAATCAGGAAAATGCAAGTTAACGTCACCAAGGTAACATTCCACACCTATGAAATATAGAAAAATTACAAAATCTGACAGTTCCAATTTTCGGCTACAATGTAAGACACGAGACATTTTCTATACTGCTGATGGGATTGTAAGTAGTTGCAACCATTTTGGAGAACATTATATCAATATCTATAAAATTGAAGAAGTGGAGCCCATCTGAGTGCACACTGATCAGAGAGGCGCCGAGCTGGAAAGGCCAAAGATCCATGGAGACCACACGCCCTGTGGTGCCAGCACTGTGACCCAGCAGGTAGGCCTCACCGCCACTGCACAACTCCATCCCCAGCCCCACGAAGTGCACGCCGATCAGAGAGGGGCCCTGCTGGAGAAAGCCAAGATCTGCGGAGACCACGCACCCTGTGGTGCCAGCACGCAACCCAGCAGGTAGGCCGCATCGTCACTGCCTGACTCTACCCCCAGCCCAAGCCCAGCCGAGTGTGCGCCAATCAGAGAGGCGCCCAGCTGAAGGGGCTCAGGATCCACAGAGACCATGCGCACAGTGGTGCCAGCATGTGACCCAGCAGGTAGGCCTTGCAGCCACCGCCCAACTTCATCCATAGCCTGGCCGAGGGCACACTGACAAGAGAGTCACTTCCCCAGAAAAGCCCAAGACCCAAGGCAACCATGCACCTGAGGCACCAGTGGGCAACCAAGAAGACACTGAGGCAGCAGTGCAAAATTGGCAGACCCAGCAGCATCCTAGCCAGACAATAGTGTCAAAACAGTGGACCATGAAATCCCCTGCCACAATGACTAAACATCAAAGGAAAGATACCAGAAATATGAAAAACCAAGAAAGTATACCACCAAAGGGTAATAACTCTCAAGCTTTAGACCCTATAAAAGAAGAAGCCCTTGAAATGTCTGACAAGGAATTTCGAGTGATAATTCTAAGGAAACTAAATGAGATACAAGAAAACTCAGCCAGACAACACAATAAAATGAGGAAAACTATATAGGACCTGAAAGAAGAAATGTACAAGTAAATCAATGCCCTGAAAAACAGTGTGGCAGAGCATGCCCAGCTGAAGAATTCATTCAATGAAATAAAAAACACAACAGAGAATTTAACCAGCAGCTTTGCAGGAGCAAAAGGGAGAACCTCTGACCTTGAAGATGGGCTGTTTGAAATAACACAGGCGGACAAAAAAAAAAAAAAGAAGAAAGAAAAAAGAATTAAAAACATTGAAGAAAATCTAAGAGAGATATCAGACAACCTTAAGTGCTCAAATATCCGAGTCATGTATTCCAAAAGGGGAGGAAGAAGGAGATTGCACTGAAAACACATTCAACAGTAAACTTCCCAGGTATAGGGAAAAACAAAGATCTTCAGATTCAGGAGGCCCAAGGATCCCCAAAAATCATGTATTAAGGGAGTCCCAATCACAGTAACATCAGACTTTTCATCAAAAACCCTAAAAGCCAGAAAGGAATGGAATGATATATTCAAAATAGTAAAAGACAGAGATTGCCAGCCAAGAATACTCTACCCCACAAGGCTATCCTTCCAAAATGAAGGGCAAATAGTATATTTCTCAGACAAACAAAAACTGCGGGAGTTCACTACCACACAACCACCCTGACAAGAAATTCTCAAGGGAATACTGAGTTTGGTACCTGAAAAATAACTACCACAGCCATAAAAACTCAAGAAAAATCAAAACCCACCAGTAAAATAAAAATGGCCAAAATGAAGAGGAAAAAAAAAGTTTATCTACAACCCCAGGAACCAATAAATACAGAAAAGAAACAGTAAATCAGAAAGAAAGGAACAAAAGACACTTAAGACATCCAAACAAAAATTAATAAAACGGGGCCAGCCCCGTGGCTCACTCAGGAGACTGCAGCGCTGCTAGCACAGAGGCCGCAGGTTCAGATCCTATATAGGGATGGCTGGTGTGCTCACTGGCTGAGCATGGTGCAGACCACACCATGCTGAGGGTTGTGATCCCCTTACTAGTCCAAAAAAAAAAAAAAACAAAAAACTTAATAAAATGCTAGGGGTAAATCAACACTTATCAATAACAACTCTTAATGTAAAAGGATTCAGTACCCCAATCAAAAGACATAGACTGCCTGACTGGATTAAAAAGGAGGACCCAACTATATGCTGCCTTCAAGAGACCCACCTCACCTATAAAGACTCACATAGACTAAGAGCGAAAGGATGTAAAAAGATTTACCATGCAAACAGAAATGAAAAATGAGCTGGAGTAGCTATTCCTATATCTGATAAAATAGACTTTAAAATAAAGACCATAAAAAGAGATAATGAGGGCCACTACATGATGATAACAGGATTGATCCATCAAGAAGACATAATAATTATAAATATATATGCACCCAATGTCAGAGCAGCCAGATTTACACAACAAACACTATTAGATCTAAAGAAGGAAATAGACACTAATACCATAATAGCAGGGGATCTGAACACCCCACTCTCATCATTGGACAGATCATCTAGGCAACGAATCAGCAGAGAAACACAAGATGTATACAACACTCTAGACCAATTGGACTTGGCAAATATGTACAAAACATTCCATCCAACAACATCAGAATATTCATTCTTCTCATGGACCATTCTCCAGTGTAGATCACATGTTAGATCATAAATCAAGTCTCAAAAATTCAAAAAAATTGGAATTATCCCATGTATTTCTTCAGACCACAATAGATTAGAATTAGAAATCAGTAACAAAAGAAATTCTGGAAACTCCACAAACACATGGAAATTAAACAGCATTCTTCTTAATGACATATGGGTCCAAGAAAAAATCAAACAGGAAATCAAAAAACTTATTGAAACTAATGAAAACAATGATACATCATACCAAAACCTGTGGGATACTGCTAAAGCAGTACTAAGTGGGAAATTGATTGCATTAAATGCTTACTTCAGAAGAATGGAAAGATGGTAAGTGAACAACATAACACTTCACCTTAAAGAACTAGAAAAACAAGAACAATCCAAACCCAAAGTTAGCAGATGGAAAGAAATCATTAAGATCAGAGCAGAACTTAATGAAATTGAAACCCAAAAAACAATACAAAAGATCAATGAATCGAAAAGTTGGTTTTTTGAAAAGATAAATAAAATTGACAAACCATTACTACAGCTAACTTAAAAAAAGAAGAGAGCAGATCCAAATAACAAAAATTAGAAATGAAAAAGGTGATATTACAACTGATACCTCTGAAATACAAGGAATCATTCAAGACTACTATAAACAACTATATGCCAACAAATTTGAAAATTTGGAGGAAATGGATAAATTTCTGTGAAATGGATACATTTCTGGACACACACAAGCTCCCAAAACTGAGCCATGAAGACGTAGAAAATCTGAACAGACCAATAACAATAAACGAGATTGAAGCTGTTATCAGAAGGCTCCCAACAAAGAAAAGCCCAGGACCAGATGGATTCACAGCAGAATTTTACCAAACATTCAAAGAGGAATTGACACTGATTCTCTACAAACTATTCCAGAAGATTGAAACTGAGGCAATTCTCCCAAACTCATTCTATGAAGCAAACTACACCGTGATACCAAAACCAGGTAACGATACAACTAAAAAAGAAAACTACTGGCTGATATCCTTGATGAATATAGATGCAAAAATCCTCAATAAAATACTAGCTAACAGAATACAGCAACACATACACAAAATTATCCACCATGATCAAGTGGGATTCATCCCAGGGATGCAAGGTTGGTTCAACATAAGCAAATCAATAAATATGTACACCATATTAATAAAATCAAACACAAGGACCATATGATCATCTCTATAGATACTCAAAAAGCATTTGATAAAATTCAACACTCATTCGTGATAAAATTCAACACTCATTCATGACAAAGACCCTCTATAAGTTAGGTATAGTTGGAAAGTATCTCAACATAATTAAAGCCATATATGATAAACCTACTGCCAATATCATCTTGAATGGGGAAAAGATGAAAGCTTTTCCTTTAAGAACAGGAACTAGACAAGGATTCCCACTCTCACCACTCTGATTCAACATAAAGGATGCCCACTCTCACCACTCCTATTCAACATAGTGTTGGAAGTACTAGCCAGAACAATCAGAAAAAAGAAGCAAATAAAGGGCATCCAGATTGGAAAAGATGAAGTTAAACTGTCCCTCTTTGCAGAGGACATGATCCTATATATTGAACAGCTTAAGGCCTCTACAAAAACACTCTTGGAGTTGATAAATGGTTTCAGCAAAGTACTAGGATACAAAATAAACACACAAAATCACTAGCATTTCTATTCTCCAATAATGAACATGCAGAAAGAGAAATCAAGAAAGCTTGCACATTTAAAATAGCCACCAAAAAAGTAAAATACTTAGGATTTGAATTAACAAAGGATGTGGAAAATCTCTATAATGAGAACTACAAACCAATGCTGAGAGAAATTAGAGAGGACACAAGAAGATGGAAAGATATCTCATGCTCTTGGATTGGAAGAAACAACATTGTGAAAATGTCCGTACTACCCAAAGTGATATACAAACTCAATGCAATCCCCATCAAAGTTCTAATGACATTTTCCTCAGAAATGGAAAGAATTATCCAGACATTTATATGGAATAGCAAAAGACCACGCATAGCCAAAGCAATTCTGAGCAAAAGAAGAAATAAATAAAGTTGGAGGCATAACACTACCAGACTTTAAACTATACTACAAAGCATGGTACTGGCATAATAACAGACACACAGATCAATGGAATAGAATAGAGAATCCAGAAATCAACCCACACACCCAGAGCCATCTGATCTTTGACAAAGGCACCAAGCCTATACACTGGGGAAGAGACTGCCTCTTCAGCAAATGGTGCTGGGATAACTGGATATCAATATGAAGGAGAATGAAACTAGACCCATACTTCTCACCATATACTAAAATCAACTCAAAATTGATTAATAAATTAAATATACACCCTGAAACAATAAAACTTCTTAAAGAAAACATAGGAGAAACAATTTAGGAAGTAGGACTGGACACAGACTTCATGAATATGACCCCAAAAGCACGGGCAACAAAAGGAAAAATTATATCAAATTAGAAAGCTTCTGCACAGCAAAAGAAAAAATTAACAGAGTTAAAAGACAACCAACAGAGTGGGAGAAAATATTTGCATAATATACATCTGACAAAGGATTAATATCCAGAATATACAAGGAACTCAAACAACTTTAGAACAAAAAAACAAGTATCCCAATTAAAAAATGGGTAAAAGAGCTAAATAGGTATTTCTCAAAGGAAGATATACGAATGTCTAACAGACACATGAAAAAATGCCAGCCATCACTCAGCATTCAGGAAATGCAAATAAAAACCACACTTAGATACCATCTCACCCCAGTTAGGGTGGCTCATATTCAAAAGACTGTGAATGATAAATGCTGGTGAGGTTGCGGAGAATAAGGAACTCTCATACTTTGTTGGTGGGACTGCAAAATGGTGCAGCCTCTATGGAAAATGGTATGGAGGTTCCTCAAACAATTGCACAAAGATCCATCATATGACCCAGCTATCCCACTGCTGGGAATATACCCAGAGGAATGGATATCATCAAGTCGAAGGTATACCTGTTCTCCAGTGTTCATTGCAGCACTCTTTACAATAGCTAAGAGTTGGAACCAGCCCAAATGTCCATCATCAGATGAGTGGATACTTAAAATGTGGTATATTTACACAATGGAATACTACTCTGCTATAAAAAAGAATGAAATACTGCTATTTGCAACAACATGGATGGACCTGGAGAGAATTATATTAAGTGAAACAAGTCAGGCACAGAAAGAGAAATATCACATGTTTTCCCTTATTTGTGGGAGCTAAAAATAAACAAATAAATACACAAGCAACCTGGGTGGGGGGGGGAGGGAAGAAGA
>NW_007738249.1:12980-14674 GCF_000696425.1 Galeopterus variegatus | reverse complement strand
AAGAAAAGAAAATGAGAATGACACATGGAAAATGGGAGACTGGAAATTAGGTATAAGGAACATTAACTACTCACCTTAAACCTCTTGTAAAGTAGGGCCAAAGCTGCTAAGTCCCTTGAGGTTTGGTAGCTGTTCATTCCTATTAGAGATGCCTAAGAACCAGAGGCAAATGGCTGTAATTGATTCTAGAAAAGCCTTCACTTCACAATATAGTGGAGGAAATAAACTTATCGAAGGACTCAGATTCAGGCAATAATAAAAATGCCTACAAGTCACAACAAAAAAGACAAAGAACACAATAGAAAAATGGGAAAAAGTCACTTCACAAATAAAAGGTATCTAAGTGTTTAATAAATACATATGAAAATGTGGTTACTAGATGGGGAAAAGGCGGAGGAGTGTTAGGGAGAAATTGGATAATGGACACAAAGAATGAGTATGTTTTGTAATGATGAATATGCCAACTGTTCCGACTTGATCATCACATATTGTACACAAATACAGTCAACTCTGTACCCCCAAAATGTGTAATCAATTATGTTTCAATTAAAAATAAATAAACAAAAGTGTTTAACCTTTTTAGTCATGTCAAAGAAAAATTGCACTGGATGAAGTCAAATAGGCAAGGAAGACTATTCAAAACTATTGAATATGGGTCAAGACTGTTACAATAGGAGAGTGGGACTGAACTCAACTCCATTGAAACAAAAGGCAGGAGAGTTTTGAGCACTGGGGTGAGCTAGTGAAAAAGTAATGAAGGACATCAAAGGTCAAGGTGATTAGGCCGTTTATATTTGCTAATTGACACTTAAAGAAGTTAGGTTCCTACCCTCCCACAGAGGCTGGGAGACAGGGGCCCTATCTTTCTTGATGATTACATTTTAGAGATGGCTCTCAGTTCTTGGAAGAAGATACTTCTGGGTTGTAAAACTGCGCAGAGACTGGAAGAAGATGTAGATCTTAAAAAGGCAGAAATACTCCAAGAAAAAGGAATTCTAGAGTTTATAGTCAGGAAAAAAAAAAACAGTCTAAAGTTTAATCAAGCTGAGGGAAATGTTAAGGTCATCTTGGTCATTCTCAAATTGTTCATTAAATAAATGATTTTTTCTTTTATTATTATTATTAAAATTTCACTTTAAAACTGTTGAAGTTCTGGAGTTGGTGGTAGAAATCTAAATGAAATTAAATCACGTGCCCAACATAGTGTCTGGTCTATGTAGGCGTGTGCATTGAATGAAATAAACACAAGATTGGATAACGGATTGGGTTACTGGTGAATTTGTGCACACATGTTAGTGGCAGAATTTGAACTTGGTGAGTAAAGTACAGTATAATTGGCATAATTGTGCTTTTAATCCCTAAATGTTCACGAAATGTGAAATGATGTCCTCCATATGAAGTATAGTTGGAGTGCAAAACTGAAGGAGGGTAGTGATTTGGGACTGCCACTTCAGGCCCTGAGAATGCTGCTTCACTTGAATTGTAAATACTAGTGAAGTGATGGAAGAGCACACATACAAAAGACACATTCAGATATTGACATCTTATCTATTAAAGGATAAAAAAGATACTCCTGCCCTCTTACTCTTCCCCAATAACTCTATTACTTCCATAGTTCAAAATATTATATCACTTACTAAACTCATGTAACAAGATTAAAGATGTATATTTGAATCCATAACTGTCTGACTCTA
>NW_007738249.1:0-12701 GCF_000696425.1 Galeopterus variegatus | reverse complement strand
CCTAAATGTTCACGAAATGTGAAATGATGTCCTCCATATGAAGTATAGTTGGAGTGCAAAACTGAAGGAGGGTAGTGATTTGGGACTGCCACTTCAGGCCCTGAGAATGCTGCTTCACTTTAATTGTAAATACTAGTGAAGTGATGGAAGAGCACACATACAAAAGACACATTCAGATATTGACATCTTATCTATTAAAGGATAAAAAAGATACTCCTGCCCTCTTACTCTTCCCCAATAACTCTATTACTTCCATAGTTCAAAATATTATATCACTTACTAAACTCATGTAACAAGATTAAAGATGTATATTTGAATCCATAACTGTCTGACTCTAAGCCAGTGCTCTTTCTTTGCAGATAGCAAAAAATGTCTCCAGTGCTGTTTTGCTGGGGGGCATTTGCAAGGAAAATTAGAAAGTGCTCAATAACCACTGTAATGTTACAGCTTAAAATAAAGTGGGAAAATTCAATCAGGCCCAACTCCCAGAAGTTATTTGCCTCTAATTTTAGAGTGCCTACAATAAAACAACAACAGTAACAACAAAAGTGACTACTGTCATCACCTTCACCGTTGGAGTGATGGTTCCACATTTGTAAAACAAGGAAATGTGATAATTATTCAAGGACTGTGCTTTTTAATGCACAAATGGCTTGCCTGCCTGTGATAAAAATGAGCTGACAGCCTTTGGCTATTTTCACATAAAATTTGGGTCCAGAATATCCCTAGTTAAGAACAGGCCTCCCTACTTTTAGCCTATGTACATTTTTTTTTTTTTTTCCAGTCTAGGAATAGGAATTATTTAAGACTCAGCACCTTCTACCAATCCTTTGGAGCTCTCTTATACTTCTCTAGCTTCATTTCTTTGGTATTACATACATACAGAAAAGTGCATAAATCATAAGAGTAAAATTTCACAAATTGTAAACAATTTTACCACCTACAAAAACCAGCCAGATCAAGACTAAAATATTAGAAGCAATTAAAAAACCCTCTCGTAGCCCCATTTCTGTCATGACCCCTAGTCTCATTAAAGTCAGCCAGCATCTGAATTCTTTCACCATAGATTAGTTTTGTTTATGAACTTCATATAAATGGAACCATACAGCATATAGTCTTTCATGTCTTGCTTTATTTTATTCAATATTATGTTTAGGTAATTAGTTCATTTACATTACTATATTATGTTCCTTTATAGGAATATATCACAATTTATCTTATCTTTTTACTATTGATAAACATATGGGTTGTTTCAAGTTTTTGGCTACTATGAACCCATATGTTGTTCAATATAATATGTACACATATTTCTTGAGTTCATACCTAGCAGTTGAATTGCTGGCTCATAGTACATGCAGATGTTGAGCTTTATAGATATTTCCAAATACTTCCCCAAAGTGCTCGTGTAATTTTCTACTCTGCCAACAGTTTAGGAGTGTTCCAGTTGCTTCATATTCTGACTGACACTTGATGGTTCCCGTCCTTTCATTTATTTATTTAAGTAAATTCTAACGATTCTAGTGGAGTAGTAGTAGAATCACACTATGGTTTTAATTCTTCATTTTCTTGATAACTGACCAACCTTGCCTTAACATTCTCCTTAAATTGATTAGACTTCAGACAGGTTTTTTTTTTTTTTTTTTTTTTTTCCCTGACTATAGGCCCTGGAACTCCTTCTTCATGTAGCATTTTTGCCTCTTTAAGAGATATATCTTCCAGTCTCTTCTGGCTTTACAACCCAGAAGTGTCTTTCTGCAGGACCTGGGAGCCATCCCTTTAAAATGTAGTCATCAAGAAAGATAGGGCCCCTGTCTCTGTGGGAGGGTAAGAGCCTAACTTCCTTAAGTGCCAATTAACAAACATAGTTGGCCTAATCACCATGACCAACCTCCCCTGCAATGTCCTTCAGTACTCTTCCACTATCTTGCCCCAATGCTAGAAACTCTCCTGCCTTTTGTTGTGGTGGAGTTGAGTTCAGTCCCTCTCCCCTACTGCAATAGCCTTGACCCATATTCAGTAGTCTTGAATAAAGAACTACTTGACTGCTTGACTTCATCCTGTGCAGTTTTTCTTTGACATGATGAAAGAGGTTGAACACTTAGATACTTTTATTTGTAAAGTTTCTGTTTAAGACTTTTTCCCATTTTCCTATTGTCTTTTTTGTTATGATTTGTAGGTATTCTTATAATTACCTGGATTTGAGTCCTTATTTGATAGGTTTATTTCCTCTACAACATTGAAGAGTTACCTTTTATATAAATTAAGTGACCATATATATATATATGGTCCAGTTCTGAAGTCTATTCTGTTCTTTTCAGCTTATTGTCTAAACATATGCCAAAGCCATTTTATTTGTAATTATTGGAATTTTATAATACGTGATGTCTGTTAATGTAGGAGTTCTAAATTTCTTTCTCCACTCCAAGATTGTCTTGGCTGTTCCTGGTCCTTTGCATTTTTATATAAATTTTACAATCAGCAGGTAGATTTATGCAAAAATACAGGTTTGCTGAATTTTTTATTGAGATGACATTGAATCTATAGGTCAATTTGGGGAGTTTTTACATCTTTAAATATCTTACCTTTCAATTCATAAACTTGGCATAACACTCCATTATTTTTAAGGTATCCAACTTATCATAAAAGCATTTTTAGTTTTCCATATAGAGGTATTACATGCATTTTTAAAGTTTGAGACTTATTTGATCTTTTTGATGTTATTGAAAATAGTATTTAAAATTTTTTACTTTCTAATTGTCTATTGCTAAAATATATAATTATACATTTTTTGTTGACTGTGCAAATACTGACCTGGCTAAGTGAACTTAAATATTTCAAAATTTATTGATATATATTTAAACATTTTCTGTTTCATTTTTTGAGGAATTTTTATTTTATTTTATTTATTTATTTTTTTTGGTGGCTGGCTGACATGGGGATCTGAACCCTTGACCTTGGTGTTACACCATGCTCTAACCAATTGGTAAAGGGCCATGGAAAATGATTACATTGTATAACGTAGAATATACTGACTATCCTGATTTGAGCATCATATATAGCACAAAGGTATTGCTATTCAACTCTGTACCCCACAGATATGTGCAATCAACTATGTTTCAATAAAAAAATAAAATTTTCTATGTATACAGCCACATTGTATTAAAATAGTGACAGTTTTATTTCTTCCTTTTCAAGTCATTCACACCCACACATACACACACACATAAACATGAATGCATGTTTTGTCTTATGGTATTGACTGGGACCACTACTACAATACTGAATAAAAGTAGTGAGAGAGGATATTTTTGTCTCATTCTCAATCAGAAGGAATCTTTAGATATTTCACCATTAAGCATGTTGACTATAGTTTTGTCTTTTTAAAATTTTGTTTGTTTTTTGTAGTTGCCCTTTGTCATTTCAAAGAATTTCCCTCCCTTGCATTGCTAGTCTGCTAAGAGGTTTTAATAAGAACTAATTCAAAGTCAGGTTTCATTCTTGTCTATTTACAGTTTGCTTTCATTTTTTTCATATAACATATTAAGGGCCCTGACTAAAAGTCTGCGGTATGCACCAAAGCCACTCCTCCTAACCAGGCCTTGAACTCTATTTTTTTTATGTCCTCAATATTTTGAGACTGCTGAAAACTATACATAGTGTCTCAGCCATTTAGCAGCACCTGTCTTGTGAGCTTCTTAGATTTTTTTTGTTCTATCATCAAATATTGTTAGTAAAAGAGAACTTGTAGAGGAAACACATTCAATATGGTTTTCTCCAGTAGCATCTTAACTCCCTCAAATCTTAGCTGCCTTGGTTAGACTTTTGAAAATCCAGCTTCTCAATTGTCTGGAGATTTAGAGATAGAAGCAAATTCTACCATTTTATTTAATGGAGAATTACATATGCTTCTACTGTAAATATACCATCATGTGTGTTTGCATATATATGGAATGGATGGCCTAAGTGATTTCAGATCCACATGGTGTTGTCTGGGCCCTCTCTGACTTTTGCCTTGAAGAACCTGGTCTAGGCTGCTCACTGGAATGGTGGCTTTTAAAACATGGCTGGTCCTATTACTGTATATTCTACTGGTGTTCGCTGCTGAAGTCTTTGTTTGCTATAACTGAAGTATTGCCTTCTCAGCTGTCAAGGACTGGTAATTTTCTATGATATAAACTCATCACCATAGCACTATCAGGTGTTACAAAGGCCTCTGATCTTGGCCATATCTGTCATCTTGCTTTGGGTTTGCCTCTGTTGTTGGGTTATCTCACAACATGAAGCCATGGCTTTCAGCCATGTTACTGTCTGTTATATCAAGGGCCACACAGGAACTTCTCCAGGTCTCCAAGCTACATGGAGGCCAAGGGAGGCTTGAAGACCTAACAAACCTTCTTTCTGCATGACTGCTTTATCAGGTTTTCATTTTTGGAGTGCTATTTGAATTCTGCGTCGGAAAGCTTTGCCAACTTCAGGCTTCAGAAGCTATTCTCCTATTTCTTTGTACAAGTTTTATAGTTTTAGCATTTGTATCTAGGTCTATGATCTATTCCATTCTCCTTTGCTCTTGTAATTCTTCAAGCTAAGAAGGCCAGGTCAGGGCTTTCTACTTCTTCTGCAACATATCCTGTTCCTTCCTACCTCAGACACAGAGTACAACTCTTTATGATCTTACGTACCAAGATGCTGTCTGGATGTGTTTACAAGAGAGATATAGGAACTTAGAAATTCCTTCTCTCTTTCAATAAAACCTGGCTGTTATATCTATTCCCTTGCTATAAACTCTTTTGCCTGTTTTAGGTAACAAAAACTATTTTTGAACTATCTTTTTAACTCTGTCTCTTGTTCAGGCTGTCCCTTGCTCAGAAAGAAGACAATGAAGATACTATTTAAAAGAGAAAAAAGTTCACTTATGTATTTGGAGAAGCACAGTCTCCATTACACTAAGGTTCCCCAGCATTTGTATAAAATGAGTTCTTCAGGAATAAAGATATCTGGAGGAGTATATGAAAATTTGGAAGCACAGACCGGAAGATGGTAGAATATAAAAATAGCATGTATTTCATTTCACAATTTCAATAGTGAATTGAAACCCCATGGTGGAAGTAGAGGCTACAGCTGAGAGATTTACAACTACATTGTAAGAACGAATAAAAGAAAATCAGTGCTGAGGGGTAGCAAAAGCAAAATAGTGTAATACTAGAATGGGGAGAATAGCGTGATTGAGAGATAGAAAAAAAACAGGGACAAGTTAGAAGAGACCAGTAACCTTACTTCTTTTCTAAAACCAATCTAAATTAAGTTTTCACATCCTCTTCTGATATGGCAAATGTAGATGATATTAGATTTATATTTGTTTACATCGCAAGAAGGCGGGATAGTGCTATTATACTGTAATATAGTGCTGTTTACATATAAAAAGTCTAAAATGATTAAGGTCATGGACAATATATTTTGTTATTTTCAACCAATGAAATTTCAGCTTTCTTCATTCATTCATTACAGAAATACTTGTCCATTTATAGGTCACCTTACCTGTGCTAGATCTGTGGAAAACAAAGAGTGATAACAAAATTGTTTCTCAACTCATAAAGTTTAGAGTTTAAGGAGGAACCCTGCAACAAAGCTGGACAATAGTAAAGTACTATGCTGAGATCTGTGATAGGTACATTTACTGGTTTTTACAGCAGATTTCTGCAGGCGGGGGTGGCTGAGCTGAGAACTAAATGAGATGTGTGAGTTCATGGAGATTCTCAAGTGCATTTGGGATGCTTAGCCTTCCAGTTTCTATGATTACTCAACAATTTGAATTCAGAAGTAGCTATTTAGGTGGGTTTTTTTGGGGGAAGGAGCGATACAGTAGAGGATCTAGGGAAGTGGGTGATGAGAAAGAAAATTGTTCTGTTGGGAAAGTAATGGAAATAACTCTTTTGGAAGTAAATATTAGGTAACTAAATTTCATCACCAAAATAAATCAAGACAGATGCTGGGAAGTGTATCATGTAATAGCTTTGGGGTAGGAAATGTTGTATGATATATATATTCCATATATATAAATATTATATATAAATATTATACATATATAAAAAATATATATCCACATATATGTTATGTGATACATATACATATATATTCCACATATAACAAGTGTTCCAAGTCTTTGGACGATTTTGAGTCAGTGAGGGAGTGACAATAAAAGATGTTTTTTCTGTATATAGGTTAAAATCAGATTGAGAATGAAATTTATTTCTGCTCTCTAGAATCATGACAATAGAATTTCCCTGTGGTTCAGAAATATTTAAAAAGAACAATAAGAAAGAATTTAATTCCCAAGCACTTGCTTAGCAAGTATCATGCCAGTTAAGCACCGTTCTTGTGTCATTGTGCAGATCCCCAGTGGGCCAGAAGAAAAACTTCTTAATTAGATTTCAATGGTCCTTGTTTGCCAAGGTGCATTGTTCAGGGATAGGTGGTGATTGGTTGGCTAAGCATTTGTCCTAGTTTTTGCCTCTTCTCTGTAGTATTCTGCTGAGATGTGACTCTCTCTTGTTACTTTGCAGTTTCCTCTGACAACAGGTTAAGTTAGTCTGCCCCTGTCATATGTGGAGCCTGATGGATGTCAAGGGATGAGACCAAATTAATTCAACAGGTGGCAGAGAACCCTGGGGGAGGAGAAGCCTGCTCAACCCATGGATATGCTAATACATATTTCAGTGCATGATTATCATTCTGCAGTTCAGGAATAATTGAATTTGCATATCCCCAATGTTTAAGAATTGATTTCCTAAATGAGGAAATCTGGGGCATAATGACCATGTGCCTATGCATCACTGCACATTATTTCAAGATCCAAAGGAATCTGCAGAGAGTAAATTACTTAGTCTCCTTGGATAGATGGAATTTTCATGTTGTCTTAGGAAAGCTGTGGGCATTTTTTCTCCTAATCAAATGAAATTATTCTCTGTTCTAAACATAGGATAAGAAGTGCCTTGGAGGCTGCTGGGAGGGTAAATAATTAGCTACCCTACTGCCTAGAGAAAAAGCTTAGAGGTTTTTAGAAACTCTGCACAAATGGACTGGGATATTATGCAAAATTAGTTTTCGTTAGACTTTAATTTATCTAATTTAATATAATTATTGAGAAAAGCAAACTATGGACAGTTAGGAGCAAGGAATCAAGAGCCTGTGCAAAAGAGATTGGACATGATAGTTCTACTAAAGAGATAATGACAATTAAATATGACTGGATTCACTGCTTTCTTTTAACACTCCACATATAGAGTTTGTCCCATGTCTGCACCACTGGGTCTTCAGTTGTATCTTTATTATTCATAGAACTTCATCTTTATCAGGATCCAAGTCCTATAAGTAAAGGTAAATAATCATGTAACATCCTCATACTTATCCAGCATTTCCAAATATGGTGAAATTTAATTCTGAATCTATTTTCTTAAACCCTTGGCCCAGATTTAGTGACTTGCCCCACTGCCTAGAAGCATTAAAGAGATGCAGTCTTGACAAAGTTCCTAAACAAAAGTCCCACATAAGGTATTTCTTTCTTTATTGTGGGGCTCAGTACTTTTCAAGCTTAGATCAGATGAGAAGGATAACATAAGTAAGTTGTTACTAAAAACATTCTTTGACCCAATATCTCTTGATAAGCTATATCTCCATCATTTCTCTGCTCACCTTCATGGACAGATGTATAGAAAGAATGAGTTGTGGGCCTGGCTCTCTGATTACTCGCTATGCTATGCACTCATAAGCTGCTCCTTCCATTCACCGCCTCATTCCACTTTGGCTTCTGTCACTATTCAGCTGAAATTTGTTTAAAGCTGTTTCCAAACCCAACGAACACTTCTTGATTCTTATCCTATAAGAAATTTAGGCTGTATTTGATACAATTGCCCACTGTTTTGTTGGGACACTTTTCTTTCTTGGGATACACATCACACTTTCTTCTCGCTTGAGTTCTACTAGTCCTCTACCAACCATAAAGTATCAAGGCTCTCTGCACAATCTCTCTCCAGGTGATTTGATTCATTCCCTGGATGTAAATAGCATCTGATTTTTATCAATCCCCAAATATATATCTGAAAGAAGGACTTTCTCGCTTGAGTTCTACTAGTCCTCTACCAACCGTAAAGTATCAAGGCTCTCTGAACAATCTCTCTCCAGGTGATTTGATTCATTTCCTGGATGTAAATAGCATCTGATTTTTATCAATCCCCAAATATATATCTGAAAGAAGGACTTATCCTGTGTTAGACTCACATACTCAATTTTCCATTTTATCCCCATCTGAATATCTTACAGACATGTCAGACTTAACATATCCAAATTTTTTTTTTTTTTTTTTTTTGTCTTTTTGTCTTTTTCCGTGTCCGGCAACGGATCGCAACCCTCAGTGTCGCCCCCGCAACTGGACCGGGGACCGGCAACGGGATCGCAACCCTCGGCGTTGCTCCCGTGCCTCGCTCAGCCAGTGAGTGGGAACTGGTCTGTATGTGGGATCCGAACCCTCAGGCGGGAGCGCTGCTGCGCTTCCCAAGCGGCGCACTATCCAGTGCGCCACCGGGCCGGCCCAACATATCCAAATTTTAATGTTGATTTACTCTCCCAGACATGTCCTATCAAATTTACAGTCCTATTCATTTCAATAAGTGACACCACATCCAACTTGTGTTCAGGCTAAAATGATAGGAGTCATCCACGACCCCTCTCCCCCATCTAATCATTCAACCAGCACCATCTTTTCATGCCTGGCACAGCGGACCAAATGACCATTCTGTTCTTCTTCAATCCATTGTCCAAAAGCAGTAACATTGTTTTTTATAAAAATTATAATGCTGTAAAGTTGTTTGAGTTCCTTGTATATTCTGGATATTAATCCTTTGTCAGATGAATATTTTGAAAATATTTTATCCCACTCTGTTGGTTGTCTTTTCACTCTGTTGATTGTTTCTTTAGCTGTGCAGAAGCTTTTTAGTTTGATATAATCCCGTTTGTTTATTTTTCCTTTAGGTGCCTGTGCTTTTGGTGTCATATTCATGAAGTCAGTACCCACTCCTTCCTCCTGTAGTGTTTCCCCTATGTTTTCTTTAAGGAGTTTTATTGTTTCAGGATGTATATTTAATTTTTAATCCATTTTGAGTTGATTTTGGTATATGGTGAGAGGTACGGGTCTAGTTTCATTTTCCTACAGATGAATATCCAGTTTTCCCAGCACCATTTGCTGAAGAGGCAGTCTCTTGAACTTGTTAAGAAAAGTGAACAGATACGATGTGGGAGATGGAGAGGGGAAAGAGGAATGGGTAAAGGGTCATGAAAATCAACTGCAATGGATATTGAGAAGTTAAAATTAAAAAAAAAAATGATGGTATTGGATAATGGGAAAAAATTATAGTGCATGACATATAATTCCCCTACTAAAAACCCTCTAATGGCTTCTCTTTTGCATTTAAATGAATTCTCCACTTATTACTTTTGGCCCACTCATCTCTTTGGCTGCCTTTTATTCATTCATAGTCAATTCTGTAACCTCTTAAAGTGCTACTCTCTTCCTCTTTCACATTCACATCTAGACATACAGGTCTTCTTCCAGTTCCTCAACTGGCCAAGTGCTTTCTTGTTTCAGAGACGTTGCTCATGCAGTTTCATCTGCCTAGAATGGTTTTCCTCCCACTTTTCACTTGTCTATCTACTTAACAACCTTTATATCCATGTCAAAGATATATCATGTGCTCCCCTTCCCTTTCCCAACCCATGCATCTAGGGGGATGTGCAAGTGATTCTCACCAATGCAACATAAGGTGGGGTGGGGGTGGGGGTGATATGTCACTTCTGGTCTAAGGAAGTTAAGAACTTATTCCTTCTCTGTGTGACTGAATGCAAAAAACATGAGAGAGCAGCCTCCTAGATCTCTGAGTCATAATTTAATAAGTACAGGAGAACTGTGTAATAACACTGGACTATGACATGAATGAGATATATTTCTGCTTATTTTCTGAGGTTTGTGTGTTTATTTAATACCTTAGCATGACCTTTCCTCTTCTGAGTAATATATTACCTCTGTTTAAATGTTATCTTCTCAGAGGGGCCTTCCTATTCCGTTCTTGTTGAACCTCTGCCCCATTATCTCCATTTCAAATCTTTGCTTGTTTCCTCCGTGGTACTGATTTATTTTGTTTGCTTGGTTACATGAAGTCTGGGTCCTCTGGTATAATATAAAACTTCAGGATGATAAGATCCGTATCTCTTGTATAGCCAACATGGCCTGATATGTAGTATGTGCTCAATAAATGAATGAAAATCTCTAGATAGAGTATCAATGTTTACAGATAATTTACTATTTTAAGTTAATCATAATGACTTGAGAGTATTCCTCATTATACCCTGATGTACTTTCCTGAAGGAGCAATAACTGAAATTACCACCTGCATTTTGAGAACTGCATATGACCTTGGGCATATGGACTGGAGCATACTGACACTGTAAACCTTAATCACTGAGCTTCAAATACCCCTAGACAATACTTATTGTAAGATGGACATGTTGGGATAACTTGAAATTCTTTTGCAGTCATCTCAGCCCTCTGGTTGAATCTATGCCCACTGAACAATCTTTGATTAAACCTTGACTTGACACTTGCATCTGTCTATAAGAATAAAATGAGTGGGCTATATGGACTTTGGGAATTTTTGCTTAATTAGCTTATGGGAATATTGGTGTTCACCTTAGTCCATGAGAATTTTAAGAACTTTCACTTTGGGGGT
Organism: Galeopterus variegatus; assembly: GCF_000696425.1. NCBI lineage: Eukaryota > Metazoa > Chordata > Mammalia > Dermoptera > Cynocephalidae > Galeopterus > Galeopterus variegatus. The sequence goes on along the minus strand of NW_007738249.1, from coordinate 1,926 downwards.
TAGTCTCAACTGAACATAGACATGTGCAGAGGTCCCTGGTGAGTCACCTAACTTTTCTAGGCGATGACACAAATCAGTTCTCTCAAATAAATTCTATGGTTTTTGAAGCAGAAAAAACATGGCAAACTGAACTGGCTCAGTGAGTTTTGGACCAATGTCTTAGTCTTCTCAGGATGCTATAAAAAATACCATAGATTGGGTGGTTTAAACAATAGAAGTTTATTTCTCATTATTCTGAAGAATGGGAAATCCAAGATTAAGGTGCCTGCTTACTGGGTTCCTATTGAGGGCTTTTTCCTGGTATACAGATGACTGCTTTCTTGCTGCATCTTCACATGATGGGGGTGGGGGGGAAAAGAAGAGAGAAAGAGAGAAAGAGAGAGAGAGAGAGAGGGAGAGAGAGAGAAAGTTCTCTGATCTCTTCTTATAACGGCACTAATCACATCACGAGGGCTCCACCCTCATGACTTCATCTAAACTTAATTACCTTCAAAGACTCCACCTCCAAATATCATTACATTGGGAGTTAGGGCTTTAACACATGAATCTTGGAGGGAGACATACACATTCAGTCCATAACAACCAAACAACTCAGACACAGGTACAGTGTTAATAATCTGGAACAGAACTGTTAGTTGAAAGTTGGAGACAGCTTCCAGCTTCTTCACTTGGTTTAGGAATACTTCTTATTAGAAGTAGAGTTTGAGAATGTTGGAGAAGTGTGAAAGTGGAGACGAATGTCCAAAATTGCTGTGGGACTCAGTGCCAAAAGCAAAAGCCACCCAAAGCAGGCGACACCTTTACTCTTGTGAAACATTTTTTCCTCCAGAGCCATTAACCATTGTGGTGTCTCAATGCCTTCTCTTCAACTTTCATTCTGTTATTCATTTTCATAGCTTATGTGTGTGGTACAGAGTGTGGGCATCACTCTTCCAATTTTGTAGTAGAAGAAATGGATATGCAGAAAAAAGTATGAATAACATGTCTGAGCTCTACTGTACATCTGTGGCCAGGTTGGGAAGAGAATTGATATCCTCTTTCAAGTACAGATTTTACCACTGTATGTTTTTTCCCCATAGGCTTTGGCCATCGTTGTCTTCATGTGACTATCAGTCATTCCCTCTCCAATGACACTAGTGTGTCTAGTGTCCTGGACCTAACTTCTTCCTCAGTAGGATAGTGAAAGCAATTCTAGATGTTGTTATAGCTGTGTAATTTTGTCTAAGATATTTATTGGACTGCTGTTAGCTTTAATTTGTTTATCTGCAAAATTAATGAACTCATAATATTGTTGCTGATGCTGACTTCCCATAATCCTGAAAAATGACTTGCGAGAGGAAAAGTGTGATGACTATGGTATTCATTACATCTTTGATAACAGTAATGACTGACACCAATGTCAACATTTGTGGTAATAATAATTTACACCAATAAAAATTCAATGAGTTACCTACTTATGCAGAAGACTGGAAGGGATACAAAGGTGAGTGAGACTTATTTTTTCTCTAAATTAGGAAAATGAAGTTACTCTTAACAGAGGAGGTAGCATTACAACTCCTCTGTGAAGTAGAAATAGGACTCATTGCTAGAGACATGGACATTTCAGACTAGGGATACAGTTTAAACAGAGACATGGGCTAGGAAAGTTTCTGACATGCTCAGGGTACATGGATGAAGGAGGATGGACTGATGGATTCACTGAGGTGATTTGACAGTGATAGAGAAGCAGGAGAGTTTTAATAGCATGTGAAAGAGTTGAAGAGTTGTGGGTCTGTGCCTTTCAAACTGAGCCACCAGCCATATGCCAGATAATCCATAAAACTATGCTATATACTTGGCACATTCTCTGGAAGAAGAAATTTTACTTTATGATAAATAATTTAAAACACTATTTTATTTTTTTATTTTTTTATTTTTTATATGGAA
>NW_007738248.1:58480-59411 GCF_000696425.1 Galeopterus variegatus | reverse complement strand
CACACTATTGATCACTCTAAGTCATTAACATGTATAAAAAATGGTTCCTGACTCAAGACATCGAAAGAGCTGCTTTGCAAGGTGTCCAGTTGGCTTTGGTTAAACAACAGTATAAACCATAACCTGGATACTTAAAGCACATGTGCACTGGTGGATACACAGTAGCAGTAGTGATGCTACTTTTGAGACACTTCTACACTTATAGAGTGGGAGAATGTATACTGTTCAAGATTAGGAGTTTATACTGAGTTTTACAACTCTACTTATAAGGCTGACCCCATCTTTATTGTAAAGGTTACATCTACACTAAGGCTCTTTTCCTGTGCTGACAATCTCAAACTCAACGTAAAATCTGAGTAAAAGTTGAGAATATAATCCAAAAGTTTCAAAAAAATCCTGAACAATAACAACTGGTCCTTGCATTTAGTAAGTAGTCAATGCTGGACAGAAAGACACCAATGGTACTATGGAACAGTACTCTTTGGAGACAAAATAAAGTTGTGACAGGAGGATTGGATAGTAAAGAAATTGAAAAGGCAAGTCACACCATACATTTCAAAGGTGGGTATGCAAGGAAGAGAAATAACTAGGGGTACTCATGCAAATTAAAAGGCTTAAGGGAAGTACCCAATGGAGAGATCGTGATGCAAACTTCTGGGAAGGGAGTGGGCAAAACCTAAGAAATGGAGATATAATGAGAAATAGACAAAGGTTTTAGTATAGGGTCATAGGTATAGAGTTAGAAAGGTGAGAGACTAAGATGGAAATAAAGTACTAATTTATTTGAAGAATCTGCTAATATTTTATAAAAGACTAAGTGGGGGAAAGACATGAAAAGATTTCATTTGCTTGCTAAATTTCTAAAAAATGAAAAAACACGTTAGGAAAAAGGGCTTGTTTAAGATAGAATGAAGGCACTTTTTAAAAAGAT
>NW_007738248.1:55108-57642 GCF_000696425.1 Galeopterus variegatus | reverse complement strand
GGTTTCTCATTTCTCTCTTTTTTCTTACAGTGTAGTTTATAAATAATACAGAAGCAATTAAAGTGTACAAGTGCAATGACATTTTACATTGATTTGTACATTCTGTGATAACTAAATTAATAACAGCATTTTCCTGGGCAAGGAAAAAATAACCTCTTGCCAGAACTTTTCTCTGATGTTGTCATATATTATGGGAAGCTAAAACAATACAAATAATTAATTTTCCTGTCTTTCTTTTTCACAAAAACAGTTCCACATCAGCCAAATTAGTAATTTTTGAGTAACTTCCAAGTTAAACTGAATCTGAATTTACACTGCAGTAACCATATGCTTTATATGATGACATGTGCTAAGGAAAGGTCTAGAAGTAACCATATGCTTTATATGATGACATGTGCTCAGGAAAGGTCTAGAAATATAAGTCATCCTGAGGCAACCTTGTATATTCATCTGCTACATAATTTCCTGTATGTGAGATTAAACTTAAGTACTTGTAATAGCAAAACAATAAAGCATCTTCAGCATCTTTAATTAATCCAGCTTTTAATCTTCAAGTGAGGTGACTACTTTCTTCTTATTAAAGTATTACCAAACCAAATGGTTACTTAGAAGGAAGAAATATTATGGTAAATATTTACTCATTTACCTAAAGTTTATGAAGTACCTAACAGATAATTCTAACAACTGTTACTGTATATACTTTTTAAAATTGGCCCTATTGATGTCTAAAAATATTAAATTTGGTTACTGCTGTGATTTGAACGTCCCCCCAAGTTCCCCAAATGGTGGTGGCAGGTGGGGCCTTTAAGAGGTGACTGGATCTCGAGGACTGTGCCCGTGGGAATGGATTGATCCACTCATGGAGTAATAGATTGTCATGTGCGTGGTTCTGATGGCTTTAAAAGTAGAGCAAGTGAGAAGGTTATCTCTCTTTCTCTTGTCATTTTTTCCATGTGACACCGTGTGTTATTGTAGATAGTCACCAACCAGAAGGCAGCCCTCAGCAGATGTGTTCATTGGACCTTGAACTTCTCAGTCTCCAAATTGTAATAAATAAATTTTGTTGAGTCTTATAAATTAGAGTTTCAGGTATTCTGTCATAAGTAACAGAAAAGGACTAATACAATTAACATTTTCAAAAATCTCTCTTCCTAACTGGCTTCAGTTCTTCCATTTCACTTAATGGCAGCTTATCCTTCCCAGTCTCAGGCTAAAAACATCACTCACTCTTGAATCTTTTTCTATTTCTCACACCAGCCATCCAAAATTTCAACCAGTCCTATCAGCTCTATTGTGAAAATAATCTTCCGTCAGACAGCATCTCACCGCCTCCTCAGCTATCCTCCTAGGCCGAGTCACGTTGTCTCTCACCTGGATTACTGGCACTCGTCTCCCAACTAGACTCTGTTTCTATTCTTGCTCTGTCTTCTCCCTACAGTTTATTCTTAACACAGCAGTCACAGAGATCTTTCCAAAATGCAAGTTACTTAATATTACTTCCCTACTAAAAACCTCCAATCACTCTTCATTTAACTCTAAATCAAAACCAAAAGTCTTTAATTGATCTACAAAGCCTGCTCTACAAACTGACGCTGGCCTACAAGCCCTGATCGCCCTGTGACCTTCCTGACTTCATCTCTTACTGTGCTCTCTCTTGCTTACTCAGCTCCAGCCATACAGCCTTATGTTTCCAAACATGCCAGATGCATTTCCTTCTTAAAACTTATGCACTGGCTCTTCCCTCCACCTGGAATGCCCTTCCTCCAGACATACGTATCCTTCCTCTCCTTCAAGTTTTTGTTCAAATGTCTTCTCATTTGAATCACAGCCTTTCCTGATACACATTACACTACGCTCTCCTAGCCTGCTTTATTTTGATCTCCTAACAAATAGCAGCATACAATAGAGCTCATGTATTTTTTATATTTATTTTATTCTGTGTGCTTCTCATCCAAATGTAAGTATCATTGTAGCAAGGATTTTGCCGATTATGTTCAATGTTATATTTCCAGCATTTAGAAGAGTGTCTGGCACAAAAAGTAAGCACACAATAAATATTTGCTGAGAGAGAGAAAGAGAAATGAGTAAATGCCAAACACTGTAATATGTGCTTTATATACACCTTGTTTAATACAATAGCTTTCTGAGATAGTTACAGTTGCTTCTAAAAAATGCAAAAAAAAAAAAAAAACAAACAAACCATGATTGTTAGAAATGTGAATCAACCGCTCAAAGTCATACAGCTGGTAATCTGTTTCTATTCTTGCTCTGTCTTCTCCCTACAGTTTATTCTTAACACAGCAGTCACAGAGATCTTTCCAAAATGCAAGTTACTTAATATTACTTCCCTACTAAAAACCTCCAATCACTCTTCATTTAACTCTAAATCAAAACCAAAAGTCTTTAATTGATCTACAAAGCCTGCTCTACAAACTGACGCTGGCCTACAAGCCCTGATCGCCCTGTGACCTTCCTGACTTCATCTCTTACTGTGCTCTCTCTTGCTTACTCAGCTCCAGCCATACAGCCTTATG
>NW_007738248.1:50428-54713 GCF_000696425.1 Galeopterus variegatus | reverse complement strand
TGTACAATTCAGCAGTTTTATATAGTCACAGAGCTGTGCAACCATTACCACCGTCTAATTTTAGAATATTTTTATCATTCCTAAAAGAAACCCTATATCCATTACCAGTCACCCTTCAACCCCTCCACCGCCAGCCTCCAGGACAATTAATCTACCTTACAGATTTGCCTATTCTGGACATTTCATACAAATGGAATCATATAATCCCTGACTTTTTGTGTCCGACTTCTTCCATTTAGCATATTTTCAAGGTTCATCCAGGTTGTAGCAGGTAGGACTGAGATAGTAGGTGCCCAGTTCCCCTGAGTTTTGTGTTTCAGGACACACCACTGGGTTTCAAGACACTTCCCAAGTTCTCCAGACCCTTCTCGAGGTCCTCCCGTAGAGCAGAGTTACTGTTGCTAGTTAGACCTATTTTGGGCACCACCGTGGGGAACTTGAGACCTCAAGAGTCTGGCTTATGTGAATCCAGTGGCTGGGCATGGTCAGTGGAGGAGGGGCATATGACACTAGTTGTCAGGTATGCACATTAAAGTGGAATTTATCCTTTGAATGACCTTCCAGTAGAACACAGAATATTTTTTAATGCCTTTCATGCATGTGATAGGATTTAACGAATGAACATGACCTAAAAGGAGACCAACTGGACATGTGTAAGACTGTGTTACATAGCACAGAACCACACACCTAACTGAACATTTATTAGATGGCATGAACACGTATCAGACAGTGAAACCAGAAAAGCCAGGTCCCAGCAGGAGGCAGGTTGTGGCCCACTTGTCTGGAGCCAACCCGCACGTCGCTGGCTGAAGTGTGTGTGCTTTACTTTTGTGTTGAGCTTACTTTTAGCAGGTGGCCCCTTACCTTCTTCAGGAAGCCTGCACTCTGTACTAGACCNGGCACAAAAAGTAAGCACACAATAAATATTTGCTGAGAGAGAGAAAGAGAAATGAGTAAATTCCAAACACTGTAATATGTGCTTTATATACACCTTGTTTAATACAATAGCTTTCTGAGATAGTTACAGTTGCTTCTAAAAAATGCAAACAAACAAACAAACAAAAAAAAAACAAAGCAACAAAAAAACACCATGATTGTTAGAAATGTGAATCAACCTCTCAAAGTCATACAGCTGGTAATAAACACAGGCACACAGTCATAATGCAATCTTACCTTGCTCTTTCAGAGATACGTCACATTTGCTGCCATATGCACCAAAACTTATAAAACCCTTGGCAATGAAAATCCTAAAATGTATTTGGTAGGTCCAAACCACCTGCATGTGCAGTATAACTGAAAACTGTGCGGTTCAGGCAGTGGGCTCTAGAGCCAAAAGATTTGCCTGTTCTGGACATTTCATACAAATGGAATCAAAATCCCTGACTTTTTGTGTCCGACTTCTTCCATTTAGCATATTTTCAAGGCTCATCCAGGTTGTAGCATGTAGGGCTGAGATAGGAGGTGCTCAGTTTCCCTGGGTTTGTGTTTCAGGACACACCACTGGGTTTCAAGACACTTCCCAAGTTCTCCAGACCCTTCTCGAGGTCCTCCCCTAGAGCAGAGTTACTGTTGCTAGTTAGACCTATTTTGGGCACCACCGTGGGGAAATTGAGACCTCAAGAGGCTGGCTTATGTGAATCCAGTGGCTGGGCATGGTCAGTAGAGGAGGGGTATATGACACTAGTAGCCAGGCATGCTCATTAAAGTGGAATTTATCCTTTGAATGACCTTCCAGTAGAACACAGAATATTTTTGAATACGTTTCATGAATGCGATAGGATTTAACCAATGAACATGACCTAAAAGGAGACCAACTGGACATGTGTAAGACTCTGTTACATAGCACAGAACCACACACTTAACTAACTGAACATTTATTAGAGAGCATGAACATGTATCAGACAGTGAAACTAGAAAAGCCAGATCCAAACAGGAGGCAGGTTGTTTCTCACTTGTCTGGAGCCAACCCGCACTTCGCTGGCTGAAGTGTGTGTGCTTTACTTTTGTGTTAAGCTTACTTTTAGCAGGTGGCTCCTTACCTTCTTGAGGAAGCCTGCACTCTGTACTAGACTTAACTGTGTATTTCTTACTTTTGTGTTAAACCTGGTGTGGCCCCTGCTCATTCCCTGGAGCTAGGCCGCGCTGTCTCTGTGAAATCTGTATCTCTCATTCATTACGTTAAACCCGTTCTCACTTTCTACTGTGACTCTGCTCTTGAATTCTTTCCTGTGGGCAGTCAAGAACCTGGTAGGAGGACGGGGCGTGTTGAGGCTGGCTATTGGGCCTCCCAGGCCCTCTCCTCTGGCATCAGTACTTCATTCCTTTTTATGGTGGAGTATTTTTTCAATGTAAGGATATAACATATTTTGTCTGTCCACTCAGTGGCAAACAGGCATATGAGTTGTTTTCACTTTCTGGATATTGGGAATAACGATTCTATGAGCATTTGTGTACAGGCTTTCCTGTGAGCATATATTTTCATCTCTCTTGGGTAAATACCTAGGGGTGTAATTCTTGAGTTCTATGTAAATCTGTCTTTAGCTATTTAAGAAACTGTGAAACTGCTTTCTAAAGTGACTGTACCATTCTACATTCCTACAAGCAAGATATGAAGTTCCAATTTCTCCAAGTCCTTCTCAACACTGGTTTCTGTCTTTCTCTTAGATAATAGCATCCTAGTGGGTGTACAGTGATGTCTTATTTTGGTTTTGGTTCACATGTCTATAAAAACTAATGATGTTGTGGTAGGCAAAATAATGGCCAAGTCCTAATTTCTGATACCTACAAATATGTTATGTAATATCAAAAGGGGAATTTAAGGTTTCAGATAGAATTAAGGTTGCTAATCATTGACCTTATAAAAATAAGATTACTCTAAATTATATGGATGGGCCTAACATAACCACATGGTTCCTATAAATGTGGCAGAGAGAGACAGAAGGTCATGTGAGAGAGAGAAGAGAGATTTGAAGATGCTATGCTGCTTGCTGGAAGATAAAAAAAAAAAAGGGTATGTGAGACAAGAAATGCAGGTAGCCTCTAGAAGCTGGAAAAGCCAATAAAATAGATCGTCCCCTGGAGCTCTACTTCAGAAGGAATGCTCAGTAACAACCATTTTGGTTTCTTTAACTCCAGACCTACAAGATAATACATTTTTGTTGTTTTAAGCCACAAAAATTTGTAAAAATTTGTTATAGCAGCAATAGGAAACTAATACAGATGTTGAACATTATTTCATGTGCTTACTGTCATTTCGCATATCTTCTTTCGTGAAATGTGCATTCAAATCTTTGCTCATTTTATAATTGGAATATTTTTATTTTTATTACTGGTTTGCAATAGTTATTCATTCTAGAGCTTTATTGAACATGTGATTTGCAAATATATTCTGATTCTAGGTTTGTTTTTTCACTTTCTTGACGGTATCATTTTCAGCAAAAAAGTTTTTAATTTTGATGAAGTCTAATGTACCTATTTTTTCTTTTGTTGTTTGTGTTTTGTGTCATATCTAAGAAACCACTGGCCAATCCACAGATACAAAGATGAACTTCCATATTATCTTTTAAGAGGTTTATAGTTTAGCCCTTGCATTTAGGTCTTTGATGCATTTGGAGTTAATTTTGTATATAATTTTAGTTAAACTTGCGTTTAGGTCTTTGATGCATTTCGAGTTAATTTTGTATATAGTTTGAGGTAAAGGTACAATTTCATTCTTTTGCATGTGGATATACAATTGTCTCATTATATGCTCTTAAATGTGATTGTTATCATTTTTTATATAGCTTGATATATATACTATGATAACAGAAAGTATGGTGAAGAGATTACTAACATTATGAAATTAGTAGAAAAGAGATCCTAGAAGAGATGGTATATGAGTTGAGTTTTCGAAAGAAGTAGAAGTTGGACAGTTTAAAAAAAAAAAAACACAGAAATTGTATTGCATTGGAGGGTTTCATGAATAAGCAAAAACAAAGGAAGTGACTTTATGAATGTTTCAGGTATTAAAATTGATAAGAATGCCTGGCAGTTTGAGGACACTGGAGTGCAGTGACCACAAGTAACCAAGGAGAGATGGATAGTACCCTCAAGGAAAGCTCTCTGCACTCCTAACCCTGGATTTATCCTCCTCAGAGGCACTTATATATGGAGGATTAAAGGAATAGGTTGTGTTCTTTTCATATTTAATTGTAAAAGAAACTTGCTAAGTTTTCATCAATTCAATCCCTTCTTAATATGTAGAAGAGAAGACTAATTGTTTAGTAGACTATTTATTTAGTATAAT
>NW_007738248.1:42037-48147 GCF_000696425.1 Galeopterus variegatus | reverse complement strand
ACTTTATGAATAAGACCCCAAAAGTACAAGCAACAAAAGACAAAGTAAGTAAATGGGATTATATCAAACTAAAAAGCTTGTGCACATCAAAGGAAAGAATCAATAGAGTGAAATGACAACCTACAGAGTGGGAGAAAATATTTGGAAATTATACATCCAAAAAGGGATTAATATCCAGAATATACAAGGATCTCAAGCAACTACACAATAAAAAATGAAATAACCCAATTGAAAACTGGGGAAAGAAGCTAAATAGTCATTTTTTGAAGGAAGCCATACAAATGGCCAACAGGTACTTAATAAAATGCTCATAATCACTAATCAGCAGAGAAATGCAAATTAAAACCATATTGAAATATCACCTCACCCCAGTTAGCCTGGCCATAATAAAAAATATAGAGAATAATAAATGCTGACAAGAATGTGGAGAGAGGGGAATGCTCCTACACTGTTGGTTGGACTATAAATTAGTACGACTATGAAAAACAGTATGAAGTTTTGTCAAACAACTACAGATAGATCTACCATACAATCCAGCAATCTCACTGCTAGATATATACCAAAAGGAATGGAAGTCATCATGTTAAAGGGATACCTGCACTACCATGTTCATCGTAGCTCTGTTTACNTCCTAAAATGTATTTGGTAGGTCCAAACCACCTGCATGTGCAGTATAACTGAAAACTGTGCAGTTCAGGGAGTGGGCTCTAGGCCAGAGGTCAAGACTCACTTTTTTCTTCTCCTGCCTATTTGCTATACGTCTTTGGGAAAGTCACCTTCACTTCGCTTGTCATTTCTTGTCTGCAAAGTAATGGTAATAATAATAGCAATCATATCAAATGGTATTTGTGAGACTTAAATAAGTAAATATATGAAAAGTACTTTACACCTTAGCACAGGGCTTGGTCCATGCATCATAAGCTTTTTTTTTTTTTTTTTTTTAAGATAAAATAATATACCATAAAATATATCACTTGAAAGTGTACAATTCAGCAGTTTTACATAATCACAGAGCTGTGCAACTATAACCACTATCTAATTTCAGAACATTTTTATCATTCCTAAAAGAAACCCTATATCCATTACCAGTCACCCTTCAACCCCTCCACCGCCAGCCTCCAGGACCATTAATCTACCTTACAGATTCGCCTATTCTGGACATTTCATACAAATGGAATCATATAATCCCTGACTTTTTGTGTGCGACTTCTTCCATTTAGCCTATTTTCAAGGCTCATCCAGGTTGTAGCATGTAGGGCTGAGATAGGAGGTGCTCAGTTTCCCTGGGTTTGTGTTTCAGGACACACCACTGGGTTTCAAGACACTTCCTAAGTTCTCCAGACCCTTCTCTATCTCCTCCCCTAGAGCAGAGTTACTGTTGCTAGTTAGACCTATTTTGGGTACCACCGTGGGGAACTTGAGACCTCAAGAGGCTGGCTTATGTAAATCCAGTGGCTGGGCATGGTCAGTAGAGGAGGGGTATATGACACTAGTAGCCAGGCATGCTCATTAAAGTGGAATCTATCCTTTGAATGACCTTCCAGTAGAACACAGAATATTTTTGAACACATTTCATGCATGTGATAGGATTTAACCAATGAACATGACCTAAAAGGAGACCAACTGGACATGTGTAAGACTCTGTTACATAGCACAGAACCACACACTTAACTAACTGAACATTTATTAGAGAGCATGAACACGTATCAGACAGTGAAACTAGAAAAGCCAAATCCGAACAGGAGGCAGGTTGTTTCTCACTTGTCTGGAGCCAACCCGCACTTTGCTGGCTGAAGTGTGTGTGCTTTACTTTTGTGTTAAGCTTACTTTTAGCAGGTGGCTCCTTACCTTCTAGAGGAAGCCTGCACTCTGTACTAGACTTAACTGTGTATTTCTTACTTTTGTGTTAAACCTGGTGTGGCCCCTGCTCATTCCCTGGAGCTAGGCCGCTCTGTCTCTGTGAAATCTGTATCTCTCATTCATTACGTTAAACCCGTTCTCACTTTCTACTGTGACCCTGCTCTTGAATTCTTTCCTGTGGGCAGTCAAGAACCTGGTAGGAGGACGGGGCGTGTTGAGGCTGGCTATTGGGCCTCCCAGGCCCTCTCCTCTGGCATCAGTACTTCATTCCTTTTTTTTTGCTGAGTATTTTTTCAATGTAAGGATATAACATATTTTGTCTGTCCACTCAGTGGCAAACAGGCATATGAGTTGTTTTCACTTTCTGGATATTGGGAATAACGACTCTATGAGCATTTGTGTACAGGCTTTCCTGTGAGCATATATTTTCATCTCTCTTGGGTAAATACCTAGGGGTATAATTCTTGAGTTCTATGTAAATCTGTCTTTAGCCATTTAAGAAACTGTGAAACTGCTTTCTAAAGTGACTGTACCATTCTACATTCCTACAAACAAGATATGAAGTTCCAATTTCTTCAAGTCCTTCTCAACACTGGTTTCTGTCTTTCTCTTAGATAATAGCATCCTAGTGGGTGTACAGTGATGTCTTATTTTGGTTTTGGTTCACATGTCTATAAAAACTAACAATGTTGTGGTAGGCAAAATAATGGCCAAGTCCTAATTTCTGAAACCTACAAATATGTTATGTAATATCAAAAGGGGAATTTAAGGTTTCAGATAGAATTAAGGTTGCTAATCATTGACTTTATAAAAATAAGATTACTCTAAATTATATGGATGGGCCTAACATAACCACATGGTTCCCATAAATGTGGGAGAGAGAGACAGAAGGTCATGTGAGAGAGAGAAGAGAGATTTGAAGATGCTGTGCTGCTGCTTGCTGGAATTAAAAAAAAAAAAAAAAAAAAAAAAAGGTATGTGAGACAAGAAATGCGGGTAGCCTCTAGAAGCTGGAAAAGCCAAGAAAATAGATACTCCCCTGGAGCTCTACTTCAGAAGGAATGCTCAGTAACAACCATTTTGGTTTGTTTACCTCGAGAACTACAAGATAATAGATTTTTGTTGTTTTAAGCCACAAAAATTTGTAAAAATTTGTTATAGCAGCAATAGGAAACTAATACAGATGTTGAACATTATTTCATGTGCTTACTGTCATTTTGCATATCTTCTTTGGTGAAATGTGCATTCAAATCTTTGCTCATTTTATAATTGGAATATTTTTATTTTTATTACTGGTTTGCAATAGTTTTTCATTCTAGAGCTTTATTGAACATGTGATTTGCAAATATTTTCTGATTCTAGGTTTGTTTTTTTCACTTTTTTGACGGTATCATTTTCAGCAAAAAAGTTTTTAATTTTGGTGAAGTCTAATGTACCTATTTTTTCTTTTGTTGTTTGTGTTTTGTGTCATATCTAAGAAACCACTGGCCAATCCACAGATACAAAGATGAACTTCCATATTATCTTCTAAGAGGTTTATAGTTTAGCCCTTGCATTTAGGTCTTTGATGCATTTTGAGTTAATTTTGTATATAATTTTAGTTAAAGGTACAATTTCATTCTTTTGCATGTGGATATACAATTGTCTCATTATATGCTCTTAAATGTGATTGTTATCATTTTTTATATAGCTTGATATATATACTATGATAACAGAAAGTATGGTGAAGAGATTACTAACATAATGAAATTAGTAGAAAAGAGATCCTAGAAGAGATGGTATATGAGTTGAGTTTTCGAAAGAAGTAGAAGTTGGACAGGTTAAAAAAAACCACAGAAATTGTATTGCATTGGAGGGTTTCATGAATAAGCAAAAGCAAAGGAAGTGACTTTATGAATGTTTCAGGTATTAAAATTGATAAGAATGCCTGGCAGTTTGAGGACAGTGGAGTGCAGTGACCACAACAAAACAAGGAGAGATGGATAGTACCCTCAAGGAAAGCTCTCTGTACTCCTAACCCTGGATTTATCCTCCTCAGAGGCACTTATATATGGAGGATTAAAGGAATAGGTTGTGTTCTTTTCATATTTAATTGTAAAAGAAACTTGCTAAGTTTTCATCAATTCAATCCCTTCTTAATATGTAGAAGAGAAGACTAATTGTTTAGTAGACTATTTATTTAGTATAATATTATTGTGAGGATGTTTCACACTGTGCCCCAAAGAGATAGTTCTTTCCAGTTTCTTTACTGCCCCTATCTCCATAACCACTTTTATTTATATTATTAAGATTTATCAATTCTTATATGCTTATGTAACCACTTTCACATATGTCAAGCTGTACTGTCATTTGTTAATAGTCACTTTGGAGATTCATGGTGTGTATAAAGTGTGACAGCTTTACCTAATAAATAAAATTGAAATGTCTTTAGAGATTTCACAACTGTCAAATAGCATAGCTCTGTTGGGAGATGTTTAGCTTTGCTGATATTTAATCTCGTACTTCTATATATCATATTCCCTGCACATTACTGTGGCTTAAATACACAAAATTTTTTTTTTAAAAAACTACTTTAAAACCATTACATAATAGAATTGCGTATTTTAAAATATGTTTAAAACTAAGTCTCAAATATCATCCCATTTTGCATAGCAAGTGTGATTGTCAATTTTTTTTATCCATTCGAGGTATTCATCCCACTCGAGTCTAATGTGTGAGGAAAGGATAGGATGCCTCTCTCACAATATACTTCCAGGAGGTACTTGGAAGCCTATGGAGAAGTGTGAGTCAGAAACAATAAGCTTCATTCAGGAATAAAATAACACTTGACAAAGGGGAGAGGAAAATAGGAAAGGAAGTATATTGAGTATATTCAATGTTTTTTTCTTGCTGTGATTTTAATTATTTTTTTTTCCTCTCTCTGATCCCAAGGATTCAGTTTTTAACATCATGGAGAGACAAAGTTTTCAATAACAAGTATAGAGTCTGGCTCATAAAGAATGGAATGTCATCATTCACATCCTTACAACTAGAAAAAGGTGCAAAAATTGAAAATGAATGATTTTCTCGGACCCATCTGGGAATTGAGGTCTAAGAAAAACCATCATCTGGAGAGAAATGCAAATACAGAGAGTCATAGTTGAGGCCTTAACTGAAACAGAAGTCACTGGAGCCATAGCAAGCATTCTCTAGAACAAAGGCCTATTCTCAGTAAAAAGACTTAAAAGTTCCTTATTCTATCTTGAGTTAGGGTTTTGTTCCAGTTCCAGCCCTCTCCAGCCTTCCTGTCCCACCAAAGGTGAGGGCTAGTAAAGGCAAGCTATACTTTTGGAGAAAACACTTGTGAAAGTCACAATCCAGAGATGGGCAATCAAAATAATTACATTTTATTATAAGGTGATAGGACACTTCTCTCCAACATTAGTAACACATCAACAAGGCAGGCGAGAGAAAGAAATAAAGGGCACCCAGATTGGAAAAGAAGAAGTCAAACTCTGCCTATTTGCAGGTGACATGATCTTTTATATAGAAAAACCTAAAGACTCAAAAATCTCTTAGAGCTTATTAATAATTTTGGTAATGTTACAGGATACAAAACGCTCCCATATCAGTTGTATTTATATTATCCAATAATGAACTAACAGAAAGAGAAATCAAGAAAGTAAGCCCATTTAAAATAGTCACCAAAAAACTTAAAATACCTAGAAATCAATTTAACTGAGGAGGTGAAAGATCTGTACAATGAGAACTATAAACCACTACTTAAATAGATTAAAGGCATAAAAAGATGGAAAGATATTCTATTTTCTTGGGTTGGAAGAATAAACATTGTGAAAATGTCCATACTGCCCAAAGCAATCTACAGATCCAATGCAATCCCCATGAAAATACCAAGGATATTCTTCACAGAAATAGAAAAAACAGTCCTAACATTCATATGGAATACCAAAAGACCACGAATAGCCAAAAAAATCCTGAGCAAATAAATAAATAAATAAATAAATAAAATAAGCTGGAGACATAACACTACCTGACATCAAATTATACTACAAAGCTATAGTAAACAAAACAGCATGGTACTGGCTCAAAAATAGATGCTTGGACCAATGGAATAGAACAGAGAACACAGAAATCAACCCACAGACTTATAGCCAACTGATGTTTGACAAAGGCAACAACATACATTGGGGAAGACTGCCTGATTAATAAATGGTACTGGTGAAACTGGATATGCATATGAGTAAGAGTGA
>NW_007738248.1:14226-41203 GCF_000696425.1 Galeopterus variegatus | reverse complement strand
AGGATAAGAATTACATCAGAATTCTCATGAAAATCATGCAAGAAAGTGGAGTGAAATATTCAAAGGATTCAAAGAGAAAAACTACCAACCTACAATTCTATATTCATGAAAATCTTCCCTCAAAAGTGGAGAAGAAATAAAAATATTGTCAGACAAACAAACTAGGAGAATTAATCACCAGCAGATCTGCCCTCAAGAAATGTTAAAAGACACTTCAGGGAGAAGAAAAATGATTAAGTCAGAAACTTAAATCTATATAATAAAAAGGAATAAGATAGGAAAAAAATAAATGATGGTAAATAAAATATTTTTTTCTTTTTCTTAATTGATCTAATTGGTAACTTTTCAAAGTAATATTTGTAACAAGGTATTGAATGATCGTTATAACTTATGGCTAGGTGAAATTAATAACAGCAATGTCCTGCAGAACGGGAAGGAAGTCTAGGAAATATGCTGTTATGGGAAAACTGCACAACAGTGATGGAGAATAGGATTTTTTGAAATCAGGATTAAATTAATTAAAAATGTATATTGCAAGTTCTAGGGCGACCACCAAAATAATTTTTAAAATGAATTAGAATTGATATTTTAAGGGAGGGGAGAAAATGGAATCATGTAAAATCATATAAAATCTCACTCAAAACCAGAGAAGGCAGACAAAGATTAAAAATAAAGAACAAGTACAAGGACTAGAAATTACTTACAAACATGATAGATATTAATGCAACTATATTAATAACCGCTGTAACTGTGAATGATCTAAATACACCAATGAATAACACAGAATATCAGCGGTGGAAGCAAACCAGGCTGAAACTCTGGGGTGTCCTTCTGCCAAGCTTCCTAAGGCATAGCCTTCCCGGGCTCTCTTGGTTCTTAACCATTTTCCATTTCTTGATCTCAGGATTTTGTTGATTCTGTGATTCTCTCAATGATACAATTCCAGTATGTTCATCTTTTACTTACATTACCTAAGGTCTATTTCTGTATCATCCATGATAATTATTATCTGATATAGAATTTATTACTACCTTGGTTTCTGATAAAAATAAATTGATGGTTTAGAAAAAATCTACTGTAAAGCTACACGACTGCACCAGTTGATGGGCAATAGCTATGTTAACTGTATAGTTAGGCATTTCATAAATAAAGCAAAAATGTTTCATTATTTTAGTTACACTAAGTTTTCCAATTGTATTGTTAGGACTAGGGCTCAGACCCTTCCCATGCCAGGTGGGTCATAGACCCCTCACATGCAGGTCCATGTTAGGTAATTGGGAAAGATCCCAGGAGCCGTTGGCAGATGACACGAATTCAGTCTGCAGCAGTAGCAGCAGCAGCAGTGTCCAGCAGCAGAAGCAGCGGCAGTGGGTTACTGGAGGGTCCTGGGCTTGCAGCAGTAGCCTGTAATAGCAGTAGCAGACTCCCTATGCCCCCCGCAGGGACATCCCGGGTGCACGGGGCCATGGATCAGAGCCACTCATCCTTTACACTTATGTCCATAACCCAGGATACCTGGGCGCACGTGCATATTTACATCAAATGCTCTGCAAAATTTTTAACATCTGAGGGGCCCTGACCATTTTCCTTTATTTTTCCTACATCTACACAACAAAATTTTTCCCATAAACAAAATTCTGACATTAGTGATACATGTTAAGGCATGCTTTATCTTGAACGTGTCTTTGTGATGTAGCATCATATTTTGGAATCAAGTTAATTTTAGCACAAACAATTGTTTGTTAATCCAACTTGATCTTTCAGTTACATGCTACAATTTTTTTTTCTTTAGGATTACAGTACAACTCACTTTCTTGATTGAGGAATGTATTGCTAATGAGAATGAAAATGACTCACTTTAAGAGGTGAGATAACAATTAATCCGTAAAAATGATGGCTGTAAGGAAAATTGAAATATAAATGGTCAGGATCCCTCAGACTTTTGGAATTTTGCCAAGGATAACCTAGCCTGTTTAATGTGAATATGCTTACTTGTGCCCTGGTGTTCCTTGGTTATCTGACCCACAAAGTAAAGGACACATGACTCTGATCCACCGTGCCCTCAGGACACCCCTGGAGGCTACTAGGGCAGCTGCGGCTAGCTACCTGAGCTTGCATCAGAATAAGGCCTATTAATTTTTACCCATGGCTCCCAGGATCTTTTCAAGCACCTAGCTCATCACCTGCATATGAGGGGTATGTGACCCAGTCTGCACAGTGGCTTTGAAGGGTCTGTGGGCCCTAGTCAGACAATAGCAAATTCAGAGACATTTATTGTTGAGATCCGGTACTACGTGACAAATGATGTCAGCAAAACAATTCAAAAACTCTTTTGCAGAATGCAACACATAAATTAAAATAGAAATCTTGGCAATAGAAATAACACAAAATTCTTCACAAAAGTCTTCTGAGAAAAGATGTTTAGTAAATTCGTTTCAAGCACCTAGCTCATCACCTGCATAGGAGGGGTATGTGACCCAGTCTGCACAGTGGGTTCGAAGGGTCTGTGGGCCCTGGCCAGACAAAAGCAAATTCAGAGACATTTATTGTTGAGATTCGGTACTACGCGACAAATGATGTCAGCAAAACAATTCAAAAACTCTTTTGCAGAATGCAACAAATAAATTAAAATAGAATGGAAACAGAAATAACACAAAATACTTCACAAAAGGTCTTCTGGGAAAAGATGTTTAGTAAATTCATTTTGAATGAGACTTGTTTATTTTAATCACAATTTGCTGCTGTTTATGGTTTAGACTAAGCTTAAATATTGATAGATGTAACGTTTTATGGTTAAACATAATGAAACCTTAGAATAATTGTAATTTGATGGGTTTTTAGTTTGTTGAAATTATTGGCCATTTGAAGCGAGTTAACACATCCTCTTTCTCATTACGATCTAGTTGACCTGTATTCACAGCTTGGTTGAAAGCAGGCAGCTTAAATCAATTTGAGTGATTGTTGTTGCTGCAACACTGAGGATATAATTTTATAGCTGCTCTAACTCCTGATTTAAAACCAAAGTAAGGTTTCACTTTAAAGACTACAGGGCAACAGTTTTGTTCTCTAATTAAAATTCTAAACTTAAAAGTTTATAGATTTTAAATGGAACTATTAACATTTATAAGGATATTTTTCTGAACCAAATTAGCATTCGTGCAACCAGGAGATGGTTAGTTCAGCACAGATATTTGAGGATTTAAAAATTGTTCATATTGCTTCTTTTAAAATTACTTTAAAAGGATGTTTATCACATTACAGGAGACAATTTAAAAAATCTCATTTTTCTGAAGACCTTGAGTTCTTGAGAGCTGTTTTTTTTCCCCCCCCAATAATTTAATATTGGTGGGCTATGTGGTCAGTGTCAAATAAACTTCATGTATCAGTGCAATTTATACATAATTTAATTGAAATAGTAAGTATAAGCTATTTAGTAAAACTACTGTAAGAGATATATTTCTATCTGTATATTGAAATATAAGTGGGTACGTCTTTATTTCCAGGGACTGAATAATGCAAGTGTTTATCATTCAATGACTATAAGCTTCTTTTATAGCTATAACACAGATTATACAATATGTAAATCTCAAGGCTTCTAAGCTTTTGTGCACAAAAAGAATATTTAAGTATAATTCAACTATTGCCAGCCCTGTTTCATTTCCTAAGGCTTCTGAACAAACTAGAGACTGAGACGAGTTTATAGCCTATGACTTTCCTTTCCAGGTTAAAAATGGCCTGAACATTTGATATGTTGCTGTGCTCTAACAATTTAAATTATGTATACTATGGTGACTTTTTTCTTACAATGATATGATGTAATATATACACTCAAAAATCAAAAAGCACAAATTCATTATGTTTTGACTTCCCCACGTTTTCCATTTTATCATGCTATTAAATGTATTTCCATATTACTTACTATTCATTTTGTATTTTGTTTTCACATCTACGTGTGGCTTTCATTTTCTCTATTTCATTATTTGGTTTTCCAATATTCTGACATCAAGCAACTTTATCAGAAATAATTCATACTATAAAAACAAGGTTTATTTTACCTGAGTAAATTTTACACCAACTAACAAGTATGATAGTTACCTCTCCAACTGGCTTTTCAGTAGGAGTCACCTCCGTATGCCTTCTAATTTTTTTCTTTAATGTCTGATCTTTTTGGAGGCTCTGAAAATGAATACTTCATTAAGCTGGTATAATTTAGAGAAGAAGCCATTCCATCTACATGGACTTACTCCTTCTTGAATTTTAAGAGCGTGCTACCTTTTCTAAATTATAAAATGTTTCCAATCTGAAAACATAACTTAACATTCCATTGCCCTACTACCTTGACTGTGAAGTTCAGATTTTAATTTTGAAAGCAAACAGATTCAGTGAATTTCTGTGAAGAATGGAGAGGAAAGGTAACTTGGAAAATAACTGTCAGAGACTTTTTTGTTGTTATTTATTTAACAGAGAATCGCATGTGCTGAAAATATTTAATAGTAACATTCTATCTCTGTCATGAAGAGGTGCTTCCAAAAAAGTAAAATGACCTCTCAGGAAAGAGTTTGTTAACAACGTGAAAAGATTATTTCCTCTGTAACTCATTTTTAGAAGGTATTGAAAGAGCCATTTTTCTTTCAGAAACTTATTTGCTGCAAACTTTCCAGTGAACAGAAAAAAGAAAAAGAAAGAAAGAGAGGGGGAGGGGAGAACAAGAGCAAGTGATAAAACGAGTAAAGAAGAGAGGGACGGAGGGTGAAAGGAAGGACAGAAAGAAAGAAAAAATGGGGGGAGGAAGGAAGGGACAATGAAAGTGGAAATCGAGACTTGTAAGTCTTTAGAAAATCCTGCTTCATTAACCCAACTTGAAATTAACCAATGTTTAATTTTGTCAGAAAGATATGAAATGAAAGAAAGCTGTCGTTTTTTATTTAATTCTACATGTTTTTCAGAAATACACGAGTGTCGAGAACTGACCAAGGCCCCCACTCTTCTAAGGCTTACAAGCTAGTGGAGGCAGAAGGAACAAAAATAATCAATAGTTGTAAGACCAGTTGACTATATTGTATGTTACAAGCTGGAAAATGCCAAGGGGGGTGGAGGGCGGCAGAAGTGTGTAGAAATGAGGAAGGAAGGGGGGCGCATAACTTTATCTACTGTGGTCAGGATCAGGTTCATCGAGAAGGTGGCATGCAAGCAAAGATTGGACACTGGGGAGGGAGTTGGTCATAGCTGCCTGGGGAAGAGTTGCCCAGCCAGAGGAGGCAGGTGGTGCAACAACCCAAAGAAAGATCATGAATGGTGGGTTTGAAGAGGAGCAAGCAGCTAAATGTGACCATGTAGGACAGGGTAAGGGCTCCATAGAGGAGAAAGCGAAGGGTTTTGAACAACAGAGTGACATTAACTGAGATATCTCTGCTGTGTTGAGAAGTGTGTGTGTGCCTGGTGTAAATGTGTGCTTATAGTTATTCATTTACTTATTTATTTTTGAGGTTAAAATCTGCATATAGATAGAGGAAGTCTGCTCTTAGACATCCTACAGAAGATATCACACAGAATGTACTCTTACGTTTTCCACTTCTTTCTGTCTACATAAAATTTTAGATTTTAGTCCATAGAGTTTTATATGTCAGTAGATAATATTTTTATTGTTGTACAGTATCCCACTGCATGGATATATTATACTTTGTATAAATATTCACTTACTGGGCAATTGGGCTGTTCAAAGGTTTTAGCTATTGTGAACGTGGCTGCTGTCCACATCCTCACACAAGTCTTTTTATAAACATATATTTTCATCCCTAGGAGAGCATAGGTGAAGAAAGTTAGCTTATAAGAAACTGTTCAATAGTCTCCTGAAGCTATTTTCTGCTACCACCAAGAATTTAGTTGCTCTAATTTCTTGGCAATATTTTATGTTGTAAGTCTTTTTGACTTTAGCCATTTTAATAGGTATAAAATTGTATGGATTATGTCTCACTGAGGTTTTAACTTGTATTTCTCTGATGAGTCATGTTGTACAACTTACTTTTCATGTGAGTCTTGGTCATGTGAATTAAATATCCATTCCTGTCCTCTGTCCCTTTACTATTGATTGCTTTTTCTCCTGTTATGGTTTGTAGGGAGCACTTGGACACACACACACCACACAGGTGTGAGGCTATCTTTGAACTGTTTTTAATTTTGATGAATTACAAGATATCAATTGTTTTTTTGTGTTTAGTGCTTTATTGTGACCTACCTATCTGGGAAATCCTTGTCCAGGCCAAAGTTGTGAGGATTTTCTCCTATGTTTTGTTCTGAAACTTTAGTTTTACCTTTTATATTTAGGTCTACAATCCATTTTGAGATTTGTAGAATGAGGTTATTTTTTTCGATAGAAATATCCAGTTCCAGCACTACTTTTTTTTCAGGGGATGGGTGCAACCCAAACTTGTTCCAATTGAATTATATTTTCACTTTATAAAACAATCAATTGATCAAATATAGGCTAGCCTGTATCTTAATTTTCTGTTTTTTTCTATCGATCATTATGTGTACTGTTAGACCAAAGCCATGCTATACTGTCTTAATTTTGGAACTTGGTGTAAGTCCACTTTATTCATTTTTCAAAATTATTTTGGCTATTCTAAGCCTTTTGTATTCTCAAATTCATTTTAGAATTAATAGCACCATTTATTAAACGTTTTGGTGCTAAAATTTTCATAGTAATTTCGTTGAACTTATAGATTCACTTTGGGTAATTTTTACATCTTAAAAATATTTAGTCTGGGCCGGCCCGGTGGTGCACTGGATAGTGCGCCGCTTGGGAAGCGCGGCGGCACTCCCACCCGAGGGTTCGGATCCCACATACAGACCGGTTCCCGCTCACTGGCTGAGCGAGGCGCGGGAGCAGCACCGAGGGTTGCGATCCCGTTGCCGGTCCCCGGTCCAGTACGGGGGCAACACTGAGGGTTGCGATCCGTTGCCGGACACGGAAAAAAGACAAAAGACAAAAAAAAAAATTTAGTCTGTCAATCCATGACCAAACTAGAAATGAAACAAAACATAGTCTGGACTAATAAAGGACTTGTACAAAAAACCTAGAGCTAACAGCTTGTTTCAAAGTCAGTAAAGCGGGAATGAATACATACATCTTGAAATGAACTTTGGCTCCCAACCATGACAAAAGCACTAGACCTGTGCTCCTAGCAAAAACAAATATAAATCGGGACACAGCATATGAGATAACTGTTTACTTTTGAAAAACAAGCAGTGTAGTGTTGTGATCTGTGTGAGAAGGAAAACATGGAGGTGAACTGAATGATCGTCCTGGTTTCTTGTTTGGGGCACCTTTCTTGTCATGACACAGGAAGGTGTAAACCAAGCCCAATGGATCTCTCATTGAGGAAGCACCGACAGAGGTTCTGGGTTGCTAACGCATCTAAAATTTGCAGGGAAGTTTATTCTGGAGGAGGATACTGTGAGAAAGTTGGGGAGAAGTCTTCATGAGATTCATCTTAGGTTTTTGGAAAAGGTCTTGACTGAGATGGTAGCGGACGTTCAATGCTGGGAACATTGAAATTCTGGCCCAGCCTGAAAAGAGACATTTTGCTGAGCAGCTCAGGTATTGAGTGGAGTCTCATGAAAAGATGAGCCTAAAAATAAGGCCCAAGCCCTAGAATAAGGGTTGCACCCCTCTAGTAGAAATGATAAAAATCTAAAGTTAACAGGGAAGTTTTTAAAAAATAAATCTAGGTAAAAAAATCTACATGGAAAACAAGTGATGATTGACTTCTCATCATAAATAATAGAAGTCAGAAAACAATGGATAAATTTTAGATGCTAAAAGAAGAATTATCCGTTGAGCCAGAATTCTATATTCAGAAAAAAAAAAAAAATCCTTGAGCAACGAGGGTAAAGCAAAGACATTTTCAGATAAATGAAAGCTAAATGCATCGTCACCAGCACATCTATCATACAAGAAAATAATATAGGTAGTTCTTCAGGCTGAGCAGAGAAAGTAATAAAGAACATCAAAAATGGCAAATGCATCTATTAGAACTAGTGAGTTTAGAATCACGACAAGCAATTTCTATATACCAATGGATACATGCAAGATTTTTATACTGAAACCCGCAAAACATTACGAAGAAAAATCAAAGAAGTCTTAAACAATCAGATACATATACCATGTTCATAGTTTGAAAAACTCACTGTGGTGGAAATATCAGTTTTTCCCATATTGACCTATAGATTCAATGCATTTCCAATTGAATCACAACAAACTTTTTGAGAAGGTAGACATTTACAAGATTATTCTAAAATTTATATTGAATAGCAAATCAACTAGAATAGCCAAAATAAATTTGGAGGACTCACACCATCTAACTTACTTACTACAGTAATTTCAATTGAATTTCAAACTTACTACAGTAATCAAGACAGTGTCCTATAGACAAAACAAATACACAAATATCAATAAAATGAATACATTTCAGAGATAAATTACAGAAGGGCACAAGGAAACGTGGAGTGGAGGAAATATCTATATTTCAGCTGTGAATGTGTTTATCTGACTGCATGTATTTGCCAAATTTATAGAACTCTTTACTTAAAAAGAGTGAATTTTATGCTATATACATTTTACCTCAATTTTTTACACAATATATGTAGTTGTTATAATTGAGAATTTTTTGGTCCTATTGACATTAGCCTCATAATCTCAAAATAACTTGAAACTGGCATTAACACTGATTTCAAATCCTGACAAATGGTAAAAATATCAAACCATATTCAAAGTTAGTTTTGAATATTGATTTTGATATTGAATCAAATATTGAACATACATATTAAAAATATCAATTTTTGCTAGATAAGTAAGGCGAAACATTCAATTACAAAAATAAATAGTTCATTATAAGAATAACATAATTTCAGTAAGCAGGGTTCAGCTATTGTAATATTAGTATTTAGATACTAGAGTTTTCAGTACACATAGAAATGGAAAAATTTGCATATATTTATGGAAAGAATGCTCCGTTAGGTCAATAGACAGCTGCAGAAATCTATATTACACAGGCTATTTGAATAAGCCAATGAAGTTATTTTGTCCAAAATAGTTTATCCTTAAAGAAAGGGTATTATAGATGAATTACATATTGTTTTCATTAGTAAAATCTTATTTCATCTTTTCATATTTGGCATAGAAGATAACAGATTTATTTTGAAGTGAGGTTCTCTTGGAAATAAAGCTTTTAGAAATGTTTTAATCTCTAATTTTCTTAATTTTTTTCAGCTAGACTTAGTTTATTTATAGTTTAATCATTTGAGTAGAAACTTACAGAATGGGTTGGCACAGATTTTTCTTTGGATCTAAGGGATATTTTTTCTTTTATATTCTAAACTATTGTCCTTTTTTAATGAAGCATGCACTATTTTCCCCGTACATTCTTTGTGTTACTTCTCCTTCTTATATACTTTAGACTGTGACAACTCAGTGATATCATATGATTAGTAGAGGAACCATCACTTTGCAGCTAAAATTATATATCCCATCAGAAATGCAAGAGGGTATTAAAAAATATATTTTCATAACTTAAAACAATTTTCTGATTAAGAATATACTTTATCTACCTGTAAGTTTCTAAGATTTGTCCCAAAGAAATCCATTCCATTTCTTTCAGATAATATGGGGAAGGCAGAATAGGTGACAAAGATGTTTGTCATGGCAAACAATGCTTATTTCTCACTAACGTATTCGTCACATTATATATTGTGTGTATATAACAGCGTGCCAATAAAAATCATACATAGCATGAGTTAAATATTTCCATTGTGAGCGTTTTTGTATTTTTATTTCAGGTACTTTCCTTCATTAATATTTGATTAAGAGTTTGGAGAAGCAATGTTATAGAGGAAACAAGGGGGGGTGCATGTGTGTGTGTGTGTGTGCATGCTGCCCCACATTCTTTTCTTCAGCATAATTGTTCAAGGTGAGTAGTGTTCTAAGCATACTTTTCACTCGTCTACAATTATAAACATAGTAGATGGAGCAAAATCCAACTGTTTCTTATGAGGCAGTGAACCAGTTTTCATTAACATTGATGTGCAGGATTATTTATCTCTAAATGGCCCCAAGTGTGCAACCTAAGTCAAACAAAATACTAAGCCCTAGGGATAAAAGGAGAAAAAGCAGCTTCTGCTTCTAAGGAGCTTATAGTCAAGCCTAGTTAGACTGAAATGTGATTAAATGGACAATGTGTTTTTTTTACTTATTTAAGTTAATAGATGTTGATTAGACATATCCTTAATTTAACAGTGCTGATTACCCACCCATTCCACTTGCTGTGATTGGCCACAGGGGAGAGGAAAGATCAAGAATGCTGACCTGCTATTTTTGGTTGAGCAAATAAACATATGTATGTATGTATAAATACATAAATGAAAAAGAAATCAAAGCATGTTTGAAGATGAGTTTATGAAACATTCATGCAAGTAGATGGAATTAATGCCTGATTTTCTCAAATTTTTGGCAGGCAAAATGCTCCATGTTCTGTTTAGAGGTTTGAATGGCTTGACAATATGCTAGAAGGTTAGTTGAGAAGTACTCAAGATGTGAAAGGATGAACTATGCAATATAGTTAGGAGAATTGATGAGCTGAATTTTTAAAGTTTTGTTTTCAAGGGGAGTGGTGCTTTGCATAGAATCTAAACATACTGACTCTGGAGTCAGAACAATCTGTGTTCAAATTTTTTTTAGACTCCTGCTCTCTACATACTGACCTGGACAATATCACCTCAGTCTTTTGATTCAGGTCCAACAAAACACGGATGATACATGCAACTCAAATCTCTTTACTGAGCTTCAGATTCATATAACTTTGTCCTGACCATCTTCTACCATTGTCCCATACACATCTCCAACTCAACAGATTCCTATCCAAATGCACTGTTTAGTACCCTCTTCTACGCAGAATGATGCATTGCTCTTTTCCCTATAGTATCTATCTCAAAACATTTCATCCCTTTTCATGTGGTCACTCTAGCTACCTAAGGGATTTTCTGAGTTTCCTCATTGCTTTGACCTTCCCACATCAAAACGAATACCAAATCTTTTCAATTGTGTTTACTTAATATTATGTGAATACCATTTGTAGTCTCCATATTTTACTGTCTTAGTTTAAGATTTTATCTTTCACCTGAAAACTTACATATTATCTATCCCTAATCTTGCCACCATATCCTTATTAAAATGTCCAGTCAGTTAATTTTTTTTCTAAAATAAAAAATTAATCAGGTCAGTCTCATTCTTAAAATTCTTTAGTGGATTAAGAAAATTTTTTTACTATGACAACAGAAAACTTTTCAGGATCAGCCCCTCTCTACTCTCTATGCCACACTTTGGAAACAGAGTAGTTGACCTCTCCATAGTTATCTTCTTCTCATTCTGTGATTATTATCTAATATTTAATTCTTATGGCTGTAAAGTAAAATTCTTATGGCTATAAAGTATTAGGGTTCAATCTAGTGGATGGAGAACTCCATCACTTATATTATTATTTAATCATATTTTATTGGATGCAATCTTCCACTTGGTTGCTCAGGCAGTAAGGAGTAATAAAACAGATTTCTCATAGGCTTACTTTTCTTTTCAAATCTTAAAGTAGCTTTTTAGACCAAGGGCCTAAACTGTAATGACTCCATTTTAGAAAACTTTTATGCTAATTTAAAGTAATTGGAATTGAAGTGCTTTACATTTCCTAAATGAAAATAAATGGTTAGACCAACTTCATATAAAACAGTTTTAACAGTTCCTTTTGGAAAAAAAGCTTGCAAATATTTCTCCATGTTCATATCTCTCCTATAATTAGGTATTCTTTCATTTGTCTTTGTTAGCTCGAATAAAGGTTGTTTTGCTTGTAATTATTTTATAATGTAGGAATAATTCATTTTAATACCAATATTATATTTTATTATTTTAAAATAAAAGTATAGATCTCTTGTGACACATATTTAACATCTTAACGTTGTCTTTCTCAGACTGTGAGTTAGGATTTCCTGTGACTGTACATATGCTAAGTGACTGCATAAACATGGTACTTTTCCTAAAGCATAGATTTTGCACAAAAATGTTTGGGAAAACATTATATTGAATGTTTAATACTTTTATTCTATTATAATAATATTTTCAAATGCATTTTGAAGACTCACAGTAAGACATCAAAGAAACTTCTCCCTTGTATTGGGCATTACAAGCCACACATTAAGACCTGGGACATTTATTAATTTGCTTCTGATGTTGAGCTTATTTCAAGTGAAAATATTTGAGAAAGGCTGTTTACTGTAAAAAGTTCTTTTAGATTTTGCTGAACCATGTTGTTCATTTTATATTTTTGATGGAGGAATTTGAAATGATAATAAAGAAGGGATAATTTTTCTAGTATTTGATTCCAACTTCAGATTTGGTTTTGAATTTAGAGAAAAGGATCACACATATTAATTGTAACTTCCTATAGAAGAAAAGACTAGACACCAATCCACTATACCAGGAAAAAGAAAATTGAGTTTCTGGCTTCTGAGTCTCCATTTATGTCTCTTAAATTAGGCAAGTTATAACTTTGTAATGTATCTAATCTAGCACTCTACTCGATACTTATATCCTCTTTACATCTTGCCTAAAATTTAATCTTCCAG
The DNA here is from genome assembly GCF_000696425.1 of Galeopterus variegatus. Lineage (NCBI taxonomy): Eukaryota > Metazoa > Chordata > Mammalia > Dermoptera > Cynocephalidae > Galeopterus > Galeopterus variegatus. The sequence goes on along the minus strand of NW_007738248.1, from coordinate 28,534 downwards.
GCTTTACAGATGTAATTCTGGTGATAAAGATCTCTAATTTTAACTACATTCATCCAATTTAATTGATAGAAAATTATTTCTTAAATTAATTAAAAATGCACTCTGGTCACATTCATTCTTTGGTTCAAGTTTTATCCACTTTTTCCTCAGAAATTGACAAACATCCCAATTCTACATCACAGATATTTATGAACTTTTAAAACAGGTGTAATTTCTCTCTAGATCTTTTCTTTTCTAAATAACTCCAATCACATCAGTTATTTTACATGTAAAGCATTTTGAATCTCCTTAAGGATCCAACCTACTCTCTTTTTAATGTGCTTTAGATTAGCAAAGACATTCTTAAATTATATATTAACATAATTCTTAGAGTATGGTTTAACTAGGAAAGATTAGACTTGATATAAGATTTTTCTCCTTATGCCAAAAAAATATTACACCCTTGCTTCCAGTCCAGAATAGTTATCCTCTAATCCCTTTCTTTTATATCCATTTTTATTAATTTTAATGGCCTTTTTTAATCATCTTAAAATGTTCCACTTATAAATTGGCTTAATATAATGTAGATTGCCCTAGGAGAGAAGTACTTGACTTGCTTTCAAATTGAAGTGCTGGAGGCAGTGTGGGGGAAGCTCTACTAATTGTATATTATTTTATTACTTATTATTTATTTATTTTTGTAATTATTTTGACATTTTCATTTTTATTTTGTTGTAATCATTGAATGCATACAATTATATATTTTTATTTATGTTTTTTTATATTGGCTCTTCTGTATGTTCCATGATGATCTTCATAGCTATTTTTTGTTCTTTTTTATTGGTTATGAATATTCATGAGATACAAAGCTAATTGTCACCCCTTGTGCCCAAGATGTGAAGGCCAGATTCACACTGGCAGCATGCCCATTACCACACACTGGGCTTGTACTCCGTGTCCCCCACCCAATTATCCCCAACCTCCCTACCCCTCCCGCCCTGACTCCACTTTGTAGCCAAGGTATATTCTCTCCCTTTGCAAGTCCAATGCACCACTGTGGTCTTTCCTTCCTTCTTTCTCTCTTAGCTCCCACTTATGAGTGAGTACATGTGGTATTTAACCCTCTGTGCTTCACTTATTTCACTCAACGTTTCTCCAGGTTCATCCATGTTGTTGCAAATGGGAGAATTTCATTCTTTTTTATGGCAGAGTAGCATTCCATGGTGTATATACACCACATTTTCCTTATCCAATCATCCATTGATGGGCATTTAGATTGGTTCTATGTCTTGGCTATTGTAAACAGAGCTGCGATGAACATGGGAGTGCAGGTATCCTTTTGACATGATGATTTCCATTTCTGTGGGTATTCACCCAGAAGTGGGATAGCTGGATCATGTGGAAGGTCTATCTGTAGTTGTTGAGAAACCTCCATACTGTTTTCCATAGTGGTTGTACTAATTTACAATCCCACCAACAGTGCTCGAGCATTCCCTTCTCTCCACACCCTCGCCAGAATTTGTTAGTCACCGTCTTTTTGATTATAGCCAGTCTAACTGAGGTGAGGTGGTATCTCAATGTAGTTTTATTTTGCATTTCCCTGATGACTAGTGATGTTGAGCATTTTTTCATGTACCTGTTGGCCATTTGTATGTCATCCTTTGAAAAATGTCTATTCAGCTTATTTGCCCATATTTTAATTGGGTTATTTGTTTTTTTACTGAGTAATTGCTTCGTTCCTTGTATATTATGGATGTTAATCCCTTGTTGGATGCATAGTTAGCAAAAATTTTCTCCCACTCGTAGGTTGTTCTTTCACTCTGTTGATTGTTTCTTTTGCTGTGCAGAAGGTTTTTAGTTTGATATAGTCCCATTTGTTTACTTTTTTCTTTTGCTGATTGTGCTTTCGGACTCATGTTCATAATGTCTGTGCCCAGACCTAGTTCCTGAAGTGTTTCACCTATATTTTTCCTTAATAATTTTACAGTTTCAGGTCAGGTCTTATACCTGAAAAAGTCTTTAATACATTTTGAGTTGATTTTAGTATATGGCAAGTGGTGCACATCTAGTTTCATTCTTCTGCATATGGATGTCCAATTCTCTCAGTGCCACTTGTTGAAGAGGCAGCCTTTTCCACAATGTAGATTTTTGTTGCTTTTGTCCAATACAGATGGCTATAAGCCTGAGGGTTGATTTCTGGGTTCTTAATTCTGCTCCAGTGGTCTGAGTATCTATTTTCATGCCACTACTGTGCTGTTTTGTTTACAATAGCTTTGTAGTATAATTTGAAGTCAGGTAGTGTTATGCCTCTGGCTTTATTTTTTTTTGCTCAGGATTGCCTTGGCTATTTGGGGTCTTTTGTTGTTCCATATGAAAGTTAAGATTGTTTTTTTCCATTTCTGTGAAGACTGTCATTGGAATTTTGGTGGGGATTTCATTGAATCTATAGTTCACTTTAGACCACATATTAGGTCACAAATCTAGTCTCAGCAAATTAAAGAAAAAATGAAATCATTCCAAATATCTTTTCAGAACACAGTGGACTAAAACTGGAAATTAATAATAAGCAAAACTCTGGAAACTATACAAATACATAGAAACTAAACAATAGACTCCTGAATAACCAATGGGTCCAAGAAGAAATTAAACAGGAAATCAAGAAATTTCCTGAAATTAATGAAAATCAAGATACATCATGCCAAAACCTGTGGGATATTGTAAAAGCAGTACTAAAAGGCAAATTTACTGCAATAAACACTTACATTAAAAGAACAGAAAGACTTCAAATAAATGACCTAATGCTACTCCTCAAAGAACTTGAAAACAACAACAATCCAAGCCCAAAGGTAGTAAATGGAAGGAAATAATTAAGAGCAGAGTAGAACTAAATAAAATAGAGACCCAAAAAAGAATCGAAAAGATCAACAAAACAAAAAGTTGTTTTTTTAAGAAGATAAATAAAATAGACAAAAAATTAGCTAGGTTAACAAAAGAAAGAAGAAGACCCAAATAACAAAAATCAGAAGTGAAAAGGCAGACATTGTAACCAATACCACAGAAATAAAAAGAATCACTACAGACTTCTATAAACAACTGTATGACAACAAATACAAAAATGTGGAAGATATGGATATGTTTCTAGATATATACAAACAACCCAGACTGAACCAAGAAGAGATAGAAAACCTGAACAGACCAATAACAAGCAACAAGATTGAAGTGATAATCAGCAATCTTCCTGCCAAGAAAAGTCCAGGTGCAGAGGGTTTACAGCTGAATTCTATCAAACTTTTAAAGAGCTGAATTCTCCTCAAACTATTCTAAAAAATTGAAACAGAAGCTACTCTCCCAAACTCATTCTATGAGGTCAACATAACTCTGATACCAAAACCAGATAAAGACACAACAACAAAAAAAGAAAATTACAGGCCAATATCCTTGGTAAACATAGATGCAAAAATCCTCAACAAAATATTAGCAATCAGAATATAGCAACACATTAAAAAAAATATACACCATGATCAAGTGGATTTATCCCAGGGATGCAAGGATAGTTCAACATACGAAAGTCAGTAAACATGATATGCCACATCAACGAACTCAAGGACAAAGAACATATGAGTATCTCAATAGATGCAGAAAAAGCATTTGACAAAATTCAACATCTCTTCATGATAGACTCTTAACGAATTAGGTATAGAAGGAAAGTATTTCTGTACAATAAAAGCCATTTATGACAAGCCCAGAGCCAGTATCATTCTGAATGGGGAAAAACTGAGGGTCTTTTACTTAAGAACAGGAACAAGACAAGGATGCCCACTCTCACCACTTCTATTTAACATAGTACTGAAAGTACTAGCCAGAGCAATGAGGCAAGAGAAATAAATAAAGGGAATCCAGATTGGAAAAGACGAAGTCAAACTGTCCCTATTTGAAGATGACATGATATTATATATAGAAAAACCTAAAGACTCTTATCAAAAACCTCCTAGAGCTTGTTAATAACTTCAGTAATGTTGCAGTATACAAAAGAAGTGCCCCAAACTCAGTTGCATTTATATACTCAAATAATGACCTAACAGAAATTGAAATAAGGAAAGTAAGCCCATTCACAATTGTCATGAAAAACAAACAAACAAACAAAAAAAACCTAGGGATCAATTTAACCAAGTAGGTGAAAGATCTCTACAATGAGCACTAAAAACCACTTCTGAAGTTAATTAAAGAAGACACAAAAAGATGGAATGATATTCCACGCTCTTGGATTGGAAGAATTAACATTGTGAAAATGTCTTTACTAATCTAGTAATTTTAGATTGCTCCACCCTGAAACTAGCTATTCAAAATAATTGCCACATTTTCCATTTTTTTAAAGTTACTCAATCTGGATGTAGCTGAGTTTCTGGCCAGTTAAAATAAAAAGGAGAAAAATATATTACTTCTAATTATTACAGAGGTTATAGGTAATAAAAATTGCCTAATTTGTGTAAAATCAAGTTTCTAACTTTCTAAGTTTAGTTCAACACTCTCTTTTAAATTCTTCAAAAAGCCTACATTTTAACTAATTTAGTTTTGACTAGAAATCAATATCGGTTTATTCATCATTAAAAATGTTCAAGCTCAAATAGAATGTTTGTCAGCCTTGTTGTAGATGGGATTCCAGCACTGAGTTAGAGGGAATTAATACAGGACCTATCAGAGCCTTGAAAAGTCAGATTAAAAACTAACTATTACTTACTGAGTTAAGTCCATACCCTAAGACAAAATAACCAGTAAAATTACAGTTATTTCCCTTAATGAATAGCTTGTTGAAGACTCTCATTTTGAAGTTACCAAAAAGTAAACTGAAAACAAATTATTTGGGCATAACTTGTGCCAGCTATTTTCTTCAGTTCTGAAATTTTCTGTAGACAAGAAATTTATCGGAAGCTCAGCTTATAGGAACATTTATATTTTTCTTTAAAACACAAATACCTTGTGTAGAAAAGGTTGGTAATGCCATACAATCTTAGTTGTAATTTTTAATAATTACCTACAAATTATATATATTAACCTGGGTAGTGAATGCATATTTCCATTTCTTTTAAAATCTTTATTTCACACAAAAAAATACCTGTAAATGTTCCCCATACTTTAGTTTAATACCATTCATAACTACCTACTGCCAGTTCTTGCATTTTTGAAACTTCATATGTATGCAGAAGGTGGAAATAAGTGCCTATAGCTGAAATGAAAGAACACAAAGTTCCAGCCATAAATGTTTGAAATGCAAAATAGTCTGGTCCTTTTTTTTTTTTTTTCCCTTTTAGTCTTTTTTCATGTCCGGCAACGGATCGCAACCCTCAGTGTCGCGCCCGTACCGGACCGGGACCGGCAACGGGATCGCAACCCTCGGTGTTGCGCCCGCACCTCGCTCAGCCAGTGAGCGGGAACCGGTCTGTATGTGGGATCCGAACCCTCGGCGGGAGGGCCACCGCACTCCCAAGCGGCGCACTGTAGCAGTGCACCACCGGGCCGGCCCCATAAATAGTCTGGTCCTTTAATCAAATATTTATTAAGTTCCAACATGGCTCTGGCACGCAGTGGGACATGAGATCACAGTGCTTAGAATAAGTTGGATGTCAGGAAATGTGTGTGACTCAGGTGTCATCAGTCTATTCACCTTGGCTTGAAATATTTTAAAAAATACTTTTGACTTGGCTTTTTATTCCAGTCATAATGATCATTATTATTCTATCGAAATATATTTTTGGAGCTGGATAAACAGTAGAAGAAGTATTGCCCTACTTACCTCATTTTTAAAGAGACAGAGGTCTGTTAGAAAATGAATGGCTGCATTTAACATGTTTGATTATAATATTAATGACAAAAATTGCAACATCGGTAAATATTAAATATCCCTTAATCTTCCCAACAAATCTATGTAGTTCTTATCCCAGTTTTGTAGATAAGGAAAAAGGGGCACAGAGAATTTATAAACTCAACATATCAACAGCAAAATGGTAGAAAAGGCTTTGAGTCTCTCTGTAGAGTCTGAGCACTTAATCACTATATTATCTAAATTATGCTCACTCCTGAATTACAATAAATATGCTAAGGCACTTAGTATTATTAATAACAATCATCTTGTTATATTTGTTATACATGTTTTCTCATTTGTATTCTTTAATAAAACAGATATATTTAAGAATATTTTCAAAGCAGTGAATGAAAAATTTGAAATCTGTACAGACATGGTAACAATTTGAAGTTCAGACTATACAATTATTATATATATATAATTTTACCCCATCAAATTATCTTATGTCTTTAATATGTTTTTATGATGGTTAAAAAACAACTTCAATTTAATAGCTCCTTGGGTGTGTCTTTGAGATTTTAGGTAAAACTTCTCATTTTCCAGTTTTATTCCACAATCATGTCTTTCTCTGAAATTCCTTTAAATTACATTTTTTAAAAAACAAAAACCATTTAACTTAATGCAGATACCATGTGAAAAGCCAGCAGGTGCTGGAAATAGCATTCAAAGTGAAGATAAACATTTTAGTTTTGTATTTCACATCTTGAGCTGACTTATAGGATGTGAACTTAATTGCTTTGCTTAGATTTGCTTAGAACTTAAATATAGGTGTTTTAAAAATATATTTTGTGCTCTAAATGGAATTATGTTTCTTAACATAAATTGTTACTCTTCGTTAATTATAAAAAAAAGCCATCCTTAAAAAATGGGCCAAACCTTAACAGACATGTCAACGAAGAAGATGCACAAATGACAAATAAGCATGTGCAGCCGTAATCCACATCTTCTGTCTTCAGGGAAATGCAAAATGAAATGACCATGAGATACCACTACATACCTCTCAGAATGGCCCAAATCCAGAACATGGACAATGACCAATGCTGGTGAGGACGTGGAGCAACAGGAACCCTCATCACTGCAAATGGAAATGCAAGATGGTACAGCCACTTTGGAAGACAGGTTAGTGGTTACTTACAAAACTAAATATACTCTTACCATACAATACAGCAATCACAGTCCTTAATATCTACCCTCAGAAGCTGAAAACGTATGTCTACCCAGAACTTGCGAAGGGATGTTTACAGTAGCTTTATTCATAACTCCCAAATCTTGGAAACAAGCAAGACGTCGTTCAGTAGGTGAACGGATAAATACACTGTGGTACAGCCAGAGAGTGGAATATGACTCAGTACTAAAAAGAAACTGTCAACCATGAAGGAAACTTACATGCATATTAATCAGTGAAGCCAATCTGAAAAGGCTATATACTGTATGCTTCCAATTATACAACATTCTGGAAACAGTAAAAATATCAGTAGTTGCCAGGGGTTAGGGACAGAAGGGGTAAAATAGGCAGAGAACTGAGGATTCTTAGGGCGGTGAAACTCCTCTGTATGATACTATAATGCTGGGTACGTGTCATTATAAATTGTCCAAACTCATGGAATATATAACACCAAGAGTGAACCCTCATGGGAGCTATAGACTTTGGGTGCTAATGATGTGTCAGTATAGGTTTATCAGTTGTAACAAATATATACTCTGGTGAGGATGTTGTTAAAAGGGAAGGCCACGTATATGTGGGGATGGGATTATGTGGGAAATCTCTGTTCAATTTTCTTGTGAACCTAAAATTTCTTTAAATAATAAATTCTATTCACATAGAAAAAAAAGGAAATTGAAAGTACATTGAAAAAAGATATTGGATCAATTGTACAATAATAAAAATACCTGAAAAAATTGGGTAGAAAACATTGGGTCACAAAAGTAGCTAAATCTTGATGAGAAAGAGGAAGAGCATAACAAATGTGAGAAAGGTAACCTGGAAATGGCAACTGGAGGTGGTACACGTCAGATGCAAGCCTTTTTCCATTGCTGGCTGATAATGGAGAGAGAAAATAAGATCACACAGAATACGAAATGTTTAATAATGAAAGAAATGTTATTTTCTTATATTTACTGTCATTTACTATATTCAATTGATATTTATTATCTTTTATTTAAAAACATGGTAGATTATACCTACTATTATTGTAATTATTTGTTTAAAATATTTTATATTTTTATTATAACTCATGGTGCAGCAGCTGTAAGATTTAAACAAACTATTTTTTAGTGCCATATGTTAAGTTACGAATGTGGAAAATTTATGAAGAAACAAATATAAAGAATAGCAAACATTTAATGTCCATCTAGCATTGATATTTACTGATTTTATGCTTCCAGCAAGTTATTCAATAAATATATAAGAGGGATGACAAAAGCACTTAAAATAAATTGCTTGGAGAAAACAAATTTTGAGGCAAAGGAAAAGTAAGATAAAATAATGTATTATTTGGCTAGGTCGGTATTTATGTTTCAAAATTATCATGTTAGTTAAAAATAAAGCTATATAGATATTTCCATCTTTATATGTTTACGCACAGTGTAGAGCTAGGGCTAGGGTCTGGAGCTCACAGACCCCTCCAGCCCACTCACAAACGCTTCGCATGCAGGCCTATGAGCTAGGTAACCAGCAAAAAGGTCCTTGGAGCCTTGGCTGAAGTAGGAATTGTCTTTATTCAGCACACACAACACTATGAGGTAGGCAGTGTGAAGAGAAACTCAAAAACTCAACTGCGGCCAGCAAGGTCCAAAGAAAAACTGAAACTGAGCAGCTGCCAGCAGAATAAACATGCTGGATTGTTAGAGGCGAGCTCTGCTGCCAGCCTGCTTCACAAAACTGCAGAACACACTAAAGCAATTAACTAGAAAAATACATGGGTGCAGGTGTACACTAACTCCACCCATACAACTTGTTTACAAGAAATGTGCTGCTGGACCCCCCAGCAAGACCAGGGCCCTGAGAGCCTGACTAAATTATTGTATTTTCCCCCCACACAGTAATTTATTTCATCCTTACATTGATTCTTTTATATTTTACAATGACTTTAACCTTCTAAGTTTATTATATAAACATTTTTAAAAAAATTTACTGAACAAAACTTTCTTTTTCTCCGGTTACCATGGAGAAAAAAATCTATTAATCACAAATACCTGATCTTTTTAAAAATTATAATTGGGGATTAGAGAAAAAATTTGTAAAGTGCGAAAAAATTGCTGAGGCAGGATTAGAGAGTTTAGAATATAAGAATGAGGAAGACAAATTATTCAGCGAGAGTTACAGGTCTAGGTTCATTCTTCTACATATGGATATCCAATTTTCACAGAACCATTATTGAAGAGGAAGTCTTTCAACTATAAGTGGATTAAACAATTAAATATATGTCCTGAAACTATAAAACTTCTAAAAGAAAACATAGCGGACACACTTCAGGAAATAGGTCTGGGCATAGACTTTATGAATATGATCTCAAAAGCACAGACAACAAAAGGAAAAACAAACAAATGGGATTATATCAAACTAAAAAGCTTCTGCACAGCAAAAGAAACAACTAATGGCATGAGGACAACCAACAGAGTGAGAGAAATATTTCCATATTATGTATCCAACAAAGGATTAATATCCAGAATATACAAGGAACTCAAACAACTTAACAGTAAAAAAGCAAATAAGCCAATTAAAAAATGGGCCAAGGAGCTGAATAGGCATTTCTCAAAGGAAGATATAAGAATAGCCAACAGACACATGAAAAATGCTCAATATCACTCAGCATCCAGGAAATGCAAATGAAAACCACACTGAGATATCATCCCACTCCCGTTAGGCTGGCTATTGTCAAAAAGACTGGGATAACAAATGCTGGTGAGGATGTAGAGAAAGCGGAAGCCTCCTACACTGTTGTTTAGGTTGTAAATTAGTGCAGCCATTATGGAAAATGGTATGGAGTTTCCTCAAACAACTACAGGAAGAACTGTCATATGACCCAGCAATCCCTCTGCTGGGTATATATCCAAAGGGATGGAAATCATCATGTCAAAAGGACACCTGCACTCCCATGTTTATTGCAGCTCTGTTTACACTAGCCAAGAGTTGGAACCAGCCTAAATGCCCATCATCAGATGAATGGATAAGGAAAATGTGGTATATCTACACAATGGAATGCTACTTTGCTATAAAAACAAAGAAAATACTGCCATTCATAGAAACATGGTTGAATTTAGAGAAAATTTTGTTAAGTGAAATAAGCCACACATAGAAAGGGCTAACAAAACTAAATAAACAAACAAAAAAAGATACAACAATCACAGTAATTTGCTGAACTTTTTAAGAACAGAACAGAACTGAGGATTGTGGGGGTGGAACAGGGGAAGAAGCAGGGGAAGAGCAGAAGGATGGGTAAAAGGCCATAAAAGCAGATTACATTGTATAATGATGAATTAAAAAAAAACAAACATAAGTAAATAAATAAACAAAATGAAGTTTTTTTTAAAAAAAGAATGAGGAATCCAAATTAAGTTACTATATAATGATCTACTATTTTTTCCAATTAAATTTTGGACATTACAGAAAATGCACTGCATTTGCCTATTTTTCCCCAGCAAGTGTACAAAAATAATGCTCAGAAGGGAAGACAGGAGAGCAGAATAATGGAGCAGTTAGTATTTAAAATTATACAATCCATGAAATTTTGGAAATATAGATCCAAGATGGCATAATAACTATGACTCTTCCAGAAACATATATAATTTTCAGGAATGTTCTTTTTTTAAGGCAGATAGTAATAATAACATGAATGCATAATTCATAAAAGAAACAAAACTGTGAAGAATACACATAAAATTACTCAAACTTATTAGTCATAAGTAATATGCTCAGTACATTTTGGGGACATGTGGAAATTATGCAGTAGACAGTTTGAAGATGCTCCAAATGGCCAAATCTGGAAAAAAAATCAATAATAATAATAATAGTAATGGTTTATGACCTTAGAAAAAATAAGTATCCATGAGTCTATGCTGCTATAAAGAAATAACTGAATAAATAAATGAATTGGGGTAAAGAGACAGTTCTTCCTTATGGTAGAGTTATAATCAATAATGAAGAAGGGATGGGCCGGCCCGGTGGCACTCCCGCCGAGGGTTCGGATCCCATGTAGAGACCGGTCCACTCACTGGCTGAGCGCGGTGTGGGCGCGACACCGAGGGCTGCGATCCCGTTGCCGGTCGCGGTATGGGCGTGACACTGAGGGTTGTGATCCCGTTACCGGTCATGAAAAAATGACAAAAAGGAAAAAAAAAAAAAGAAGGGATGATTGAAATACAAAATTAACATTTACTAAACAACACCCTAATGTTTGCTGCAAGCACAAATTATGAATAGATGCTGAAATTAATGTATGAAAGTATCATAAGTAATAGGTCAATTGCATAGTCTCAAACATACTGTCAAGAGAATATTAATTACAAAGGGGAAACTTATAGTGGAGAAACCTGACATATGATGGGGACACCTTAACCATATGATCAATGTTACCTTCACTGACAATGGGAAATATTAATATAAGCCACTGCTTGATATTATGCACCAAAAAGGACACAATACCATGTGTGTATTTTGTCCAAACCCTGCAACCTTAATTTATTTATGAAAAAACTAACCCAAATTCAGGGACATCTATAAATTATTGGCTAGTATTATTTAAACCTGTCAAGATCGTAGAAGACAAATCTCTTCCTGATTGGAGGAGATTACAGAGATGTGAAAGTAAATGCAATGTGGGACTTACACCTGAAAAGGTGGAACAGCTTAAGGGTTGTATAAAGTCTGCAAATTAGTTAGTAGGATTGTATCAATGTTTATTTGCTGATTTTGATCATTGCATTAGATTTTATAATATATTGACATTTGGGGACTCTGAGTGCAATGTGTAGGGGAACTCTTTTTATGACTTAAACTTTTTATTATTGTGTAATTATTTCAAAATGTAAAGCTAAAAAATAAATGTAAATAATTTCCTGGTAATTTTGCCTTTGAGATTCTAACAATTTTAATCATGTTCTATTTAAATAATTTCCTGGTAATTTTGCCTTTGAGATTCTAACAATTTTAATCATGCTCTTCGAAATATTAACTATACTAGTTTTTTTCCTAAGCTACCTGAAAATTTGTTAATTTATTCTACTACATACATTTGAAAAGTTAAATGACAATATGATGCCAAAATGCAGTATAAAAGTGCTCTGATGTACAGAGGAATAAGTGGTTGTTACACTCTAACAATTGAGGACAACATTATGCTCAAGTTGATTTTAGTGAGATGGAACCAAATTAACCCAAATGTGAATGCAAGATCACATGGTATGGAGTACGGACAGCGTTAGGTACTCAGACATGTTTAGGAAACTTTCAATTGTTCACTTGAGTAGGAATGAATATTCTTTTGTTAATAACAAGTATAATAAACCCGTATACAATTTATCATATTTAATAATCACAGTAACCTTATGAGGTATTTTCTATCAATTCACTTTTACAAGTGAGAAACAAGCCTTTAAAGGTAATGCAAATTGTCGGAGATCACACGGTTGGATAAAGTAGTGGAGAGAGTCAGCCGGACTCCAGAGCCACATTTCCCTAAAGAGAAGAGAAGCCATGCTAGAGATTAAGTGTGATTATTCTTATGATCTAAAGAGATAAGTACCAGAGAGAGTAAATCCCCTCAGAGGCATGGAAGTATTTTATGTTGTAAATGGACTATAAGTAATCATGCTCTTTTGTCTGAGTCGGATGGTAATCACTGCTCTGGTGTTTGTGGGTCATGTAGAAAAAGCTATCAGACCTCTTCATAAAAAATAATAATAATAAAAAAATAAAACAAAAAGCTCTTTGTTGCTGTGGCTTCAGCTCACTTGGAAGCAATCAAATTGAACAATAGTCTAGGCAGACAAAGTAATCATCTCTTCTGTGTTTAAGGACCTAAAATGAAATGGTGTCTGGGCCTGGAGAGGGAATGGAGGATGGAAAAGTGGTTGAATCTCCGGATAAAATTATGTACCGTAGCTGGGCTAATACATCCTACTTTCAGGGAACACTTAGGAGCTGAGAGTCACAGGAATCTATAACCAAGTTCTTGCAAATTCAGTTTTAGGCATACTGAATGTAAGATTTATGTAGGGCATCCAGGTACAGGTGTTAGGTAGACTATTTTATCATGAGAGAGCTCTGGGTTTTGTATATAGATTTGGCAGTCATCAGGAGCAAGCAGTGTATTAGCAAGGTTAATACAACTATTAGTAGACAAAATCCAGTTCATACAATGTGATCCGTAAAGTCGATGGAGTCCTAGCAATCTCCAACATATCCTTCATGAAAATTCAATAATAATAATAATAATACATGGTCAGATAAAAAACTCACAAGACTCTAAAAAGAGAAATCATGGGACTCCTTAGTAAATTCTACTATAAAACTTTAAGAAAGGTTAAGATACAATATAGCAGGAGAAAAAAATGCAATTAGTTACAGAGATGTCCACAAATTTCAGGTTCAGATCTCAGGGCTCTTTCTTAGTAACACAGGAGAACTTCGTCTTTAAAATTGTTACACAGCAAGATATGTGTGAGATGGGTGGTCTCAGCGCAACCAAAGCAGAAGGTGACTGAGGACTCTCCCACTGCCAAGGTCTCATCTGGAAGAGTCTATTTTGTGGGCGCTTGTTGAGATCTCCTGTCTCTGAAACCCTCCTCCTCTGTCTGATCCTTCTTGTCCACACTATCTCTGCTCCTCGTCCCTGAGCAGTCTCAATTCTCCCTCAGCAAATATTTGCTGGAGGTTTCTGAAATCTTCAAGTGTGTAAACCGCCTCAGAACTCTGGACTTCCTGACACCTGCAGCTACTCTGTGCCATGTGCTCTTTGGTGGTGCCTTTATTGGCACTCACACCCAATTTGGAGCCCACGAGGAATCATCCCCTCTTCCGTCTTGTGCTCAGTTTCCCTGCTCTGTTGCAGGCCCACTCACCACATTTAGGGGAGCCACAGTCTTTCGGTGAAGGAGCACATGTTATTCTGAACTCCATTCTTGTAGGACCCATCACTGTCCTCCCCGCCGCTCCTCCTGTCTCCTCGGCGATTTGCTGCTCCACACATTTTCAGGGGGGATTTCCTGCCACAATATTTGTTTAAGCTCTCATCCAAGTTTGTGTATGTGCTTGTTTTAATTCTGTTATCCTGGTTGTTTGATCTGGTGTTTAGTAGAAGAATGGGAAAGAAAGATCAAAAATGAAGCTTCCATATTCTCCTGCCAGAACCTGAAGCATCACCTGAGTCAGATTTGGTAACACACATTGTCCTAGGAAGTCACACATTTCACCAAGGTGTTCAAGCTTATTTGATATGACTATACATCATTAAAAGGAATTTTTCATCA
>NW_007738248.1:11428-12890 GCF_000696425.1 Galeopterus variegatus | reverse complement strand
TGCTAATGGGCTGACATCATTTTAACCAGATTTTAAAAGCATAGATGCACTTAGAAAAATCCACTTTTTATCATATCACCTATTCTATTTTTTTAAAGAAACATCATAGCTCAGTTTTACAAGTTCTTTAGAAATAAATGCAACAAGAGAAAAATTTCACTCCAGCATGAAAACACAACAAAGAGCAATATCTTTTATCTCTTGACAGGAAGCATTTTTGAAAACAAATTGTCCAACCTAGTGTAATCTCAAAGTAGCAATCATTTTAGGAGGAAAGATCCAAAAGCGTAACTATTTATCATTAAAAGTGTATCTATTATATAACTATACCTATAATATATATTAAACTTAGAAATACTTTAAATAAAGTATACCTATTATACATATCATTAAAATTTATATAATTAAAAGTATATCAAAAGTATAACTGTCATTACAGAAATGACTGTGCATATAAAACAAGCATATCAAACACAGTTAAATATTATATCATTTAAGTGGGCAATTAAGCTTTGTCAAAAAGATTCTTTTGTATTTGGTATTTGAGGAATGTCACTCACTATAAATGACCTATACAGAATTTGGTAATGGTTTGCCTCTATTCTGAAAATAAATTTACAATTAACATTTTTTGCTTGTATCTAAATATCCCAAGACCTTGTGTATATATAATTTTATGAAGTGACAACACTGCACTCAATTTTCAGGAGTTATATATATAGTGGCCTATATTAAATAAATTAATATTTATGTTTGTTGTTGTTGTTGTTGTTTTTAAATCACATACTCACAAATGGGACCGTACTGAGATATGTTAGGTTGGAAGAAGAAATGTGTTTGAAATTATACTAGAACACACTGGCGAAGAAAAACTGGGTTTTTTTTTTTTGCCTATTTATTTGCAGGAATAGGTATTCGAGCAAAGTCTGAGGAAATCAACCAAGAATTGGATAATTGCTATTCCTGAAATTTCAGGGCCGTGTNTTTGTGCCAGTAGAGTTTTTAAAATTCAGATATTTAATATTCTTACTTTTTGGATGTTAATTTGGTTAGATTTTAGATTTTATATCTGTCTTAAAAGTTCTTATGTTCACCTATATGCCAGTAGTTTTCTGTAGAATTATTGACATACTTGTCATCAATATTTTTAAATCTTTGGCTCTTAATTTAAATATTTAATTTGTGAGTCTATTTCTATTGACTGATTTCTCTCTGGACTCCGGGTCAAATTTTCTTTGATTTCCCCACATCTAGTAATTTTTTGATTGTATATTGTATATTAAGATGTGTTATTATAGAGGCTAAGGTCTCTGTTATTTTTCTCTGAAAAGTATTGACTTTCATTTTTTGTTAATCAGGTAGCAAAGTTGATCTTGTACGGGGGATATTTCTAAGCTTTGTTATTCTATTTTTGCCTTTAGGCCTAGCACATAGCCCTTCGTGCAGTAATGTCTTCCTTATA
>NW_007738248.1:9006-9915 GCF_000696425.1 Galeopterus variegatus | reverse complement strand
ACAAGGGACTAATATCCAGAATATACATAGAACTCAAGCAACTATACAGTAAAAAAAAAATAAATGACCCAACTAAAAAAATGGGCAAATGAGCTGAATAGACATTTTTCAAAGGAAGACATACAAGTGGCCAAAAGATACATGAAAAAATGCTCACCATCACTAGTCATCATGGAAATGCAAATTAAAACCACATTGAGATATCACCTCACTCCAGTTAGACTGACTATGATCAAAAAGATGGTGAATAACAAATGCTGGTGAAGGTATGGAGAGAAGGGAACACTACTGCACTGTTGGTGGGAATATAAATTAGTACAACCACTTTGGAAAACAATTTGGAGTTCTCTCAAACAACTACACATAGATCTTCCATATGATCCAGAAATCCCTCTTCTGGGTATTCAGAGGAATGGAAATCATCATGTTGAAAAGATACCTGCACTTCCATGTTTATTGTAGCTCTGTTTACAGTAGCCAAGATATGGAACCAACCTAAATGTCCATTAATAGATGATTGGAAAAGGAAATTGTGGTATTTATATATACACCATGGAATACTATTCTGCCATACAAAAGAATGAAATACTTCCATTTGCAACAACATGCATGAACCTTCAGAAACTTGTGTTGAGTGAAACAAGCAAAGCACAGAGGTTTAAATACCTCGTGCTCACTCATGTGTGGGAGCTAAGAGAGAAAGCAAGGCAGAAAAGAAAGATCACAGTAGTGCCGTGATCCAACAGAGGGAGGGAACATTCCTGGGGCTACAAATTGGAGTTGAGGGGAGAGGGGGGATGTGGAGGGCGGTTGGGGGATAATTGGAAGGGGACAAAGGGTACAAAAGCAATTTCTGGTAATGGGTAGGTCCCCAATATGAATCTGGCCCCCACATCAAGGGCAGGAGTG
>NW_007738248.1:8481-8905 GCF_000696425.1 Galeopterus variegatus | reverse complement strand
TGTGGAAATTATGCAGTAGACAGTTTGAAGATGCTCCAAATGGCCAAATCTGGAAAAAAAAATCAATAATAATAATAATAGTAATGGTTTATGACCGGGATTTCCTGCCACAATATTTGTTTAAGCTCTCATCCAAGTTTGTGTATGTGCTTGTTTTAATTCTGTTATCCTGGTTGTTTTATCTGGTGTTCAGTAGAAGGGGAAAGAAAGATCAAACATGAAGCTTCCATATTCTCCTGCCAGAACCTGAAGCATCACCTGAGTCAGATTTGGTAACACATATTGTCCTAGGAAGTCACACATTTCACCAAGGTGTTCAGGCTTGTTTGATATGACTATACATCATTAAAAGGAATTTTTCACCAACAATTTTATTTGGTTTCTAAAGGACTTTGTTTTTATTTATATAAATTTGACTTTTAAC
>NW_007738248.1:5673-6770 GCF_000696425.1 Galeopterus variegatus | reverse complement strand
ATTTATTTGTATAGTACTGCTGTTCTCTGTAGTGTCTGAGTTACTTCCTTTCCAATGTTTTCGTTCCAGAAAGACAGAACAAAGGAAAGGCTCCAGCCAAACAAATACCTTTCTGTGAATCCAGCCTCTTCCCACCTCCTTCAGTGGGGTCACATGAGGAGCAAATGCATAATGCCTGGCACATAGCAGACCCTCAAGTAAAATGAGTTACTTTAGGTTTTTTTCTTCACGAGGAGGGCTAGACAGTCATATGATTTTTAATATCTGTTGTGAAGAGCTAGTTTTTCACTTTGATATTTTGTTTGGTTTTTATTTCAATACATTGCTGACTGATACTTTTGTAAAATAAAATAATTATGCCATAAAAGTAATAATTATTACTATGGTTATTTACCAGTAGTTATTTCCTGGCTCTTAGGTAGTGTCCATTTACTCTTATACATATCAAGATTCAGTCAAAGACTCAAAGGGACCGCTCTGCAGACCCCAGGGCACTCTCCGCCTGCTTTCTGTGAATTCTGGCCACCGTGGCCTGTCCAAACTCCAGTCTCTTTTCTTCTCCACTCGGCAAAGTCATCGGGCCCTGTTTGCCTTCTTTGTCCTGTGTCCTTGTAGTAAGCTGTGCAATCACCGTTCTGCTCTGCCTGGTATGCAATGTCTAGCAAATGTCGCTTCATCATATTGCCTGGTTTTCTAGTTCTTTAATGAGGGCGGGTAAATTTGGTTCCTGGTACACTACAACAGGGAGCAGCGCAGTTGCTGTCGCCGACCATCAGAAGCTATTTTCTCCAGATAGAGAATTTTAGATGTACAATTTTGTGTTTTGTTTTTATTGTCCCAGAACTTTAAAGCTGTCACTGTATTTTCTCCTGGCCTTCACTGTTTCTGATGAGAAATCAACTCACGTTCTTACTCGTCCTGCCCCGTAGGCAATAGGCAATGTTATATCTATTGAAAATCTGTTCATTATTTCCCTTGTCTTTTTTCTCTGGTAATTTCCATTTACCAATCTTAACGTTCATTGATGTTTTTTTATTTTGTGCCAGTAGAGTTTTTAAAATTCAGATATTTAATATTCTTACTTTTTGGATGTTAAT
>NW_007738248.1:0-410 GCF_000696425.1 Galeopterus variegatus | reverse complement strand
CATTTTAGATTAAACTAATGCAAAGCAATGGTCAAAATTTGTTCTTTCTTCTTTAGAAACATTGTGTTGTTTTTTCTTTTCCACAATGTTTTTGGTGATATATTTGATTATGTGAGCTTGTTTAAGATGCTGAGATGTAGTCTGTGGCCTCTGTTGCTGCTACTACAAATATTGTAGCTTCTCAGTGAAAAAGGTCCACATCTTCTTTTCGTGCTTCAGAACTGACGGCATGCAATCTGTGATTCTGAGAAACACTTCCTTACTACGTTTCCAACCCAAATTCCAACTTTCTAAGACATTAATACCAGTGTGTCCCTGAAGCATCTGGAACTTATGCCAAAAGTTGAGTATTTTCTTTTATCATAACCCATCTGCAAAAAATCTACCATTCCTCCTCCTCCACCTGCAAA
>NW_007738247.1:43976-45746 GCF_000696425.1 Galeopterus variegatus | reverse complement strand
CCCTACAGAATTGATCAGTTCTTCCTGCCTCACTTATGGTAGCCCTGTTGTTTGGACCAACAATGCTGCTCTTAACAATAAAGAACCTGGTGCAATATTTGAGAGTCAATCTTCTTAGAAGCAGGGAAGAGCTGGTAGATAGGAATAAGTCACCAAACCTAAGGAAAAGCTGCTCTGAGCCTGAAGGCATTTACTGAACAGGGATTTGGACTTTTGTTTCTGAAGGTGTCATGGAGCAGAGGAACAGAAATAAAAGTAGTAGGCCCACACAAGGTGAGGAGTGTAACTGGAGATCCTCCACAATGAGCTGATGTAACTGGAGATCCTCCACAATGAGCTGAGACCCCAAGGGCCACCCCTTGAGAGTGGTGTGCACCAGTCCTTAGAGGGAGTATAGCCCCTCTCAAAATAAAAAATACAAAACCAAAATCGAAAACTCAATGGGTAGGCTCAATAGCAATTAGACACAGCTACAGACAGAATTTATAATTTGGTGAGGAAGAGATCATACACGTGGACAATACAAAAGAGAGTGAGAGAACCTGGGATAGAATGAAAAGGACCAGTACACGTTTAATTAGTCTCAGCAGGAAAGGAGAGAGAAGATGAGGCTGAATGAACTTTTAAAGAGATAAAGGCTGAAATGTTTTCTGAACCACTGAAAGGCTGCCATAAAAAATCATCACAAATTTGGTGGATTGAAACAACAGAAATTTATTATCTCACATTTCTGGAGGCTGGAAGTTCAAGCTCAAGGTGTCAGCAGGGCTGTACTCATGCTGAAAGCTCTAGGGAGAATCCTCCTTTGCCTCTNCATTGTATTTTGACAAAATAAAAATTTAACGAAAAAAAAATTAAAATGAGGTAGAAGAATTTAAAAAAAGGGTAATGATGTCTGGGGGATAAATTTGCATATAAGCTACAAAAGTCTGATAACAATGTTCTGAGTTCTTGTGAAGCAAGAATTTCTCACTAAAGGTGCTCTTGAAGAATGAGCAGAATTTTGCAATTTGTGACAATTTGTGTCCTGGATGTCCTATGTATAATGGGGCAAAAGGAATAGTGCCTGTTCCGGTAGGATTAGGTTTTAGTCAAGAGATATTCCACCTGACTGGAAATTTTAAAAAGCACTAAATGAGTAAATCCATATTGCATGTACCTGAGTGGTTTCTGACAGAATATGTTTATGTCTCTAAGAAGCTAGGATCGGCCACCTGGTAGAAATGGGTGTTCTACCATCTAGGACTCCTCCTTTGAGTTTCAGGGAAGAAGCTAATTATCTCCCCCAATGCCTGCTGAATTTTATATCTTTTTAAAATTTTTAAATCTGAAAGATTATTATTAGTAACTACTCTCTGCCATAAATTCTGCTGAACACTTCCCCTGTAATATCAGTACTCTAAGTTATTCCCATTTTACAGATGAGGAGAGTAAGGTTTAGGGAAGATTCCCATGAGATTTGATTCCAAACTTGCCTCCTAACAGTAAGCCCTACAGAATTGATCAGTTCTTCCTGCCTCACTTATGGTAGCCCTGTTGTTTGGACCAACAATGCTGCTCTTAACAATAAAGAACCTGGTGCAATATTTGAGAGTCAATCTTCTTAGAAGCAGGGAAGAGCTGGTAGATAGGAATAAGTCACCAAACCTAAGGAAAAGCTGCTCTGAGCCTGAAGGCATTTACTGAACAGGGATTTGGACTTTTGTTTCTGAAGGTGTCATGGAGCAGAGGAACAGAAATAAAAGTAGTAGGCCCACACAAGGTGAGGAG
>NW_007738247.1:41180-42827 GCF_000696425.1 Galeopterus variegatus | reverse complement strand
CTCTGCCTGGTTTCTGATGGCTCCTGGAAGTTCTTGACACTCCTTTTCTTTAAGAATTTCTTTCTCAATTTATCTCTTTCCTCTCACATTTTACTCTAAGAAGCAAAGAGAAACCAGGACATGCCATCAACACTTTGCTTGGAAATCTCCTCGGCTAAATATTCACATTCATCAACAAGATTGGCTTTCCATAAAAAGACTGAGGGCTCACCATAAGATGACCTCATCCTAAGTAATTGCAACTGCAAAGACTCTATTTACAAATAAGGTCACAATCTGAAGTTTCAGGTGGACATGGGTTTTGGTGCAGGACATTCTTCTACTCTGGACACTCTTCTACGCAACATAGACATTAATCCATGCATTTCAGAATTATCCATTCTGATTAGAGTTATTCTGTAATTCCCAGTAGGAAAATCAAGGACGTTCACACCTAGACAATCATAGCAAAACTGCAGAAAGCCAAAGATAAAGAAAAAAGTATCTCAGAACCCATCACAGAAAGAAGTCAAAAGTTATAAAATGAAGTGTGAAGTTTTCGCAGACATGCTAAGTATGATTGGAAATATCCAATTATAACATGTACCAAGTTTTTCGCTGCTTTGAGGTGAAAAAAATGCCTTAGAATTGGGAGAGCAGGGAGTAGGGTGGTTGGACAAATTCGGAGTCTGTCTCCTTATTTGCAAAATACAGGGTTGGGCAAAATCATTACCCTGTTACCTAAAGCAAAATGTTCTAACATCACTCCCAGAACGAGGACTGTGCACCTTTTAGACCTGTGCCGGGTGCAATTGTGACGAGAAGAGGGCAGCCTGCTGTCTCCTTCCCACTAGTCCAGGGCAAACTCAGAAACATGCGGGTGAGGTCTAGAAGTGCTACAACAGACAGACCCGCCAGGCACACCAGTGCCCTGCTGGTGTGGGAAAACAACTTGGGGCACGCACTGTTTTGCAGGTTCTAGACTCATTGAACACAGAGAACTTTTGCTGATTTTTCCTCTCTAGCCTCTGATCTTCTCTGATCTTCCTCACTGGAGAAGTTCCCTATTTCTCATGGCAGTGGACACACTGGATCCTCATGCTTTGAAAACCAAGGCAGAGTGGTCCTCCCATACTTCTTCACCTCCTGCCACCAGGGCACAGACACCTTACCCAGGCTCAGCTGATGGCCACGTCCCCCCAACCCCCACCCCAGGGAGAAGTTTCCTGACACTGCTTCCACCGCTGCCTCCACCCAACACCCCTGCAGCCACCAGCAATGCACCCTGACCCTCCCTCTGTCTTCTGTCCCCTGGTCAAGGATGGTTGTTCTTGCTCTGGGGCCAGGACAGCCTCAGCCCCTGCCCACTCTCTGAGTCTGGTTCTTCCACTGGTGTCCTCGCACCAGGTCTTTTTCTGCCAAGATTTGTCACTTTGGCTTGCAACCAAGAATCTTCACCAAGGTTACATACTTTCTGCAAAGTCACATTTAGTGCCCGTCAGCGAGTCACCATGAGAGAGGCAGTCAGAATACAAAGGGACTACCGAATTCCATACTATGGTGGAAATTTCTTTATTTGTCTATACCTATACATCTAGAGATAAGCACATACTCGCACACATACACACCCCAAAAATACGTGAGTGGCAGTCAGTCTCAGACTGAAAA
>NW_007738247.1:22100-40703 GCF_000696425.1 Galeopterus variegatus | reverse complement strand
CTCGCACCAGGTCTTTTTCTGCCAAGATTTGTCACTTTGGCTTGCAACCAAGAATCTTCACCAAGGTTACATACTTTCTGCAAAGTCACATTTAGCGCCCGTCAGCGAGTCACCATGAGAGAGGCAGTCAGAATACAAAGGGACTACCGAATTCCATACTATGGTGGAAATTTATTTGTCTATACCTATACATCTAGAGATAAGCGCATACTCGCACACATACACACCCCAAAAATACGTGAGTGGCAGTCAGTCTCAGACTGAAAACCCACGTGCACCCACACCCTCTGTGACCCGAGTGGTGAAAATCTTTACCTGACCCCAATAACCCATACTCAACCTATTCGTTACTAAGAAAGATTTCTTCCCTCACTCTCCCAAATGGTGACTGTTAGAACATATCTCTGTTTTTCTGTCGAAATTTCATTGCATCTTCAGAGTCTGCCAAAATAACAGGGTTTTGAAACACCCGAGAGTAGGTACTGGGATTCTGAAAGAGTGTGGACATTAAAAAGCTGTGTGTATATCAAGCATTGTGTATATGGAGAGAATAACTTTCGTCAACAAGTTGAAAGAATTTAAGATTTTCATCATTAAAAAGCTGTGTGTATATCAAGCATTGTGTATATGGAGAGAATAACTTTCGTCAACAACAAGTTGAAAGAATTTAAGATTTTCATGTATTTTTTCACAGAATAAAGAGTGTATTTTCTCTGACAACAATCTATGATTTTTCGTTGAATTCCCTTAGTCACACAAAAATCAGGGTAGATACTTCTTTTGCTCTTTCAAGAGCTGAACATCGTGCAATCTTTGCTTTTAGCCATAACATGACTTATAATCTAGGTCTATACACCGCATATGTACACCCCTGGCTAGAGCCTCCTCTCGTTCCCCTTTTCTTACAGAAAACGTGTCATCTGAGCACCTCTTTGGCCTCCCTGTGCCAGCGGTCACCCCACTTTCCCTCACGCAGGCCAGAGGGCCTGGGGTCTCAGCTCACCTGGACTCACTCGAGATATCTGCCCATTGGTTTGCCCAACAGAGCCTGGAGCATCCCAACTCACCTGCCTGGTCTTCTCAGCGGGTCTTGCAGGTATGAAGGAGGAAAGCAGGTTCACAGAAGCTCCTGCCCCCCCGGAGCTGGGCGGGGGCCATAACGTGGGCACTTGGTCCTCCCTGCTTACATCCTTGCCCTGCCCCCGGGCTAGACCTTCGTCCTCCTGTTGTCATTTGGACAACCCCCACAGAAGTTTCCTGGCTATGTACCCTCAGAATTGGGGATTTGCTGCTGAAGAATGCCTCCAGCCGTGCACATGCAAACACTCATATGATTACCAACGCGAGTAACAGAGCCCACACTCCTGCCCTGGCAGGGGCCAAGAGTTGTGCAAAGCCCCAGCACAGTCAATTCTCCCAGAAGCCCCTTGAAATAGGTACTATGATTACAAATCACATTTTATAAATTCACTCAGGGAACGGCCCCCAGTGAGTGGGGGAGCCCCGAGTGGCACGCTCCATCACAGCTTCAGCCTCCCGTGGGGACCGTGGGCACTCACAGGAGTCAGTGCTCGCAGGACAGCTGCAGAGGTTTTGAGAGGAAAGTGTTCTTTCTTTATTCTCTTGTTTCTTTCCTTTAAGAGAGCAAGAAATCAAAGTCTTCAACCTAATGTCAAAATAAAAATCACTAAGGTACCCTTCAAAGGGAATGACCCAAATATCTGATTTAACCCCAATGCAACACTTCCCGAGGAAGTGTCAGGGAAAACCTTCCTTAATCATTTGGGAGCTGCTGTCTACTTTGCAGGGAGGAGAAAAGCAAAATAAGGTGAATCGACTGGGCCCTAGTTCCACCGCCAGACCCAGCCTGCGGGCTGCATGAAGCACAGGACGGCTCGAGCCTATGTTGGTTTGGATGGCAGCCCCATTACTCACGAATGACAGGGCTGTGGGCGAGCCACCAAAGCTTTAGAAGCCAGCGTTCTCGTGTAGAGAAGCCGCTTTCTTCCCTTTCTGGGTGTTAATTCAGTCTAACTTTGCAGCACACAGTTGACTCAGGAAGTCCTGACAGCACTTTCTGCTAAGTCCCATCCTACACCTGTGCCCTTGGCTAGGGGACCAAAAGGCACCTGATTTTTTTTAAAAAAAACATCATCTGGCTCAATACTCAGTCTCTTCCTCCGGCCCTTAGAGAAGTTAGTACTCCACATCTCTCCAGTGTAAATGTGGACAGCTGGCACCCTGGCTTGTCCACATAGCTAAGGAGCACATAGAGCAGGACAGACCCAGCAGGAGCACTAACCCCTCCACCACCAAACCCTCCGCCAGTTGACCGTGATCCATGGCCGTCCATTGGCCATGGCTGCTCTGCTGTTTGCTAATCTGCCTAATTGCACTGCTGTGCGCTTTTAAGTTTTCACTCCTTCCCTGCATCATTCTTCTGCAGTGATGCAACAGTTTACTGGAACATCGTGAACTAAATGTTCCAAAAGAATTACCCAAGTGTCTGTCTGCTTTGGAAAACATTTTATTTCTGTTATCTGTGCAAGGCAAGTGGCAAAGCTCTCACAACGCTCCTGAGTCCAGACAGCCCCAGGTGGTGTGGGGAGACAGAGGAGCCAAGAAGAGCTCAGCAGGGGGGTGGCAAAGAGGAAAAGAGGGGTGTTAGAGCAAAAGAGCCTGGGAAAGAGGGTTCAGCGGAAATCAAGGTCTTCTCGGGGTTTTCCTTCATGCCCAAGGACATAACCTCCAACCACCCCCTCCGTGAGAAAGTTCCTAATTCCACCAGAAGTAACACCTCTGTTCTTACCCTGCACCTTGAATTTCCCAGTGATTTGTGGACCATGGAGTAGCATGAAGAAGTGCCTATCTCTGCACAATATGGTGCACTGTGGGGAGCTGAAATGCCATTTCTCTCTGGGAACCATATAGTTGCTTTTTCAAAGAAGGAATAAACCACCAGTCTGCCTTCTAGTTTGCAAAAATATTTTTTTCACATGCTGCCAAGAAAGGACGTGTTGCCAAGCAAGCTTAGTGGTAATTAAAATGTGATGGCACCTATCACAAAGAACTCCTCAAACACTCCGTGTAGAGCTGCACAAAGTTTCACAACCGGGAGCAGGTGCCAGCCCTGCTTCCAGCAGGCAGGTACCTGCGTCTACATCAGCACTGTCAATGCCAGCACCCGCAGCCAACTCTCGGTTTCGAAAAATCAGCCCTCTAACGTGCATGTGACTTCTTATTGCCTAATAGAGCACTTTTTAAATTGTGAAAGTCTGCATTGAGCTTCTGGGATTATCAAAGTACAAACAATAGGAAATAGTGAAGGGTATGGTGAAGGCTTTATTCAGCTGGCATATTCTCAGGCAGGCTTGGCTGTAGATACCTGGGGAGTCCTTGGCAGGACTGGATTAAGTAGCAAGCAAAAGAGGTAAATAAACGAGGGTGGCTTCAATTCCTGTCACAAGAAAGGCTTAAGCAGGTGGCAATGCCCCAAGCACCCCGGCTTCACCCCTGAGTGAGAGAGTTGCTACCCAGACTGAAAGTGACCCAGTGAAAGAGGGCTTTCAAGCATGACTTCTTTAATTCCAGTGTCTCTACAAGATAAGCAGTTGGTGATGCTGTCCCCATTAATAGATGAGGAAAGCCCGTAAATACTGTCCACAACTGCACATTGAGTGAAAGGCAAAGCTGAAAGCAAACCCAGGTGTGCCCAGCTCCCAAGCCTATGCTTGCAACTGTGAAGAAAACTACTTAGAAGTCACGCTCCTGCACAGAGGCTGAAGAACAGGACTGTTTCCATTAGAACCAATTTCCTAACTGGGAAAAATTGTTTGCTATGGTAAAAATTATAAATATTCACATCAAGGAATACGTTTATAATGAGGGTTAGGGTTTCATGAACACTCTCTTTTTAGGAGATTTTTCTGGAAAAATTAGGCAGAGGAGTCTTTGAAGAGGATGTTCTCCCTTGCTCTCTTTATCTCTGTCTGCCCTTCCCAGGTGGATTTTGGTCAAAGGCAGAGAAGCTATAGAAACTGATCAGAAAATGTTTTCAGGACATGTATCTTTTATCAGTGCAGACATTCCAGTGACCGTATTTTTCAGTCATGAGATGTCTAATTAATACTTTTTTGCATGCATTATTATTTTTATCACTTCCACCTGATTTTATTCATAGTTTGGTTTATTATGTATCTACATTTATAACTCTAAGCAATTCCAAAAACTCATTTTAAAGTCTTTGTCAGACTACTCAATTCTTTTTATTCCATCTAGAATAATTTTGCCATGTTGATGTGATTAGCAAACTTTCTGTCATTAGATTTCTTCAGGAGTTTCTGATTTTGTGTTTTCATATACATTTTGAGTTGAGAGGGCTTTTTATCTCTCTCTCTCTCTCTCTCTCTCTCTCTCTCTCTCTCTCTCTCTCTCTCTCTCTCTCTCTCTCTCTCTCTCTCTCTCTCTCTCTCTCTCTCTCTCTCTCTCTCTCTCTCTCTCTCTCTCTCTCTCTCTCTCTCTCTCTCTCTCTCTCTCTCTCTCTCTCTCTCTCTCTCTCTCTCTCTCTCTCTCTCTCTCTCTCTCTCTCTCTCTCTCTCTCTCTCTCTCTCTCTCTCTCTCTCTCTCTCTCTCTCTCTCTCTCTCTCTCTCTCTCTCTCTCTCTCTCTCTCTCTCTCTCTCTCTCTCTCTCTCTCTCTCTCTCTCTCTCTCTCTCTCTCTCTCTCTCTCTCTCTCTCTCTCTCTCTCTCTCTCTCTCTCTCTCTCTCTCTCTCTCTCCACTGTGCTTCCTGTTTAATGGTTTTGTCATTGCCTTTATCCAGCCTCTCAGTGGTCCCAGTCCAAGACCACATCTCATACTGATGGTTCAAGATTTCTGCCAGTACTGGAGGTAATGGAGAAATCTTTGATTCAGGAGCTAGGCCACAAGTCACATGGTTATTCCTGTGTGTGTGTGTGTGTGTGTGCGTGCACGCGCATTCATCATATGTAGTCATGTAGCCTCATAAGTCAATGTTTCTCAACCCTATCACATCCACTTACCCCCTTTTTATAAAAGAACTATTTCAAATGGCTATTCTACTCTCCTAAAGTATAATTTATCAGTAATACAGTCTATAAATAAATATAATTTTTAAGAATATGTATAATGACCTAGCTGTAATATCAAGAAATAAAAGCAATTTTATAACAAATCTGTAATTTAAATGTATAATTTTATAACAAATGAATAATTTAAATTACATTTTTATTTATAAGTTATATTGAAATTTAAATATAATGCATTTATAGTAAAATGTATAAATAATTATAATACATAAGGAAATAATTATGTGCTTGCACTTACTTATAGTGAATATGTTTGGAAATTTAGATTTGAAAGAAGTAAGAAGGAGGTCACTTCTGGTAGGGCTAAGTTGCTTCTATCAGGCTGATGCTCTCACAGATGACAACAATTTTGTCTCTAAACAAAATATAATAAACAACTACTTGAAGGCTTGAGAGAGTAAACAAGAACAGGCAAATTCTGGGAGGGGTTTGATGCTTGCAACAAAGGATCAGCACTGGATGAATTTCTTATCTTCACAACTTTTAGCCTGAAGGAAGTCTCTGTCTACATGGTAAAGGGTGGCTAAAACTCCAATAGAAAACCTGCATACTAGCTTTGTAATGAAAATCAGAGGATAAAATTTGGGACAACCACAGTCTTTGGAAAGTGAGAGGGTATCCCAGGAAGAAGAGAGGCAGAAAAGGGGGCCACATATCCTGTATATAAATTCTGGCCAATTCTCTGGTGGACTGCTGAACTATTCATGCAGGATAGACTTGCAGGAGTGCAGCCAAGTCTAAAGGAACTGAACTGAGATTTGAGTTGTCTCCCAAGAGATAGTTTGGAGTTTGAATCTAACCAAGTTATTTGCCTTCTAAACAAGATTTCAACATTCTTTGGAGGGATATAATAAAAGCCAGGGTCTTCGCAACATAACTGTATCAAGGCTAAAACACGAAACTACTCATCAGATACAAGACAATCAACAGAGACGAGCTCAAGTTTACTAGATGCTGAAATACGAAGAAGAGGATATTAAAGAAGCTATTATAACTATTCTAGATTACCTAAATAAAAACATCATTGTAACTAATGAAGAAATAAGAAATTGCAGCAGAGAAATAGAAATTATCCATGTAAGCTTGTTTTCTCATAACAATCTTCTCCAACATTGATGGGCACTTTGTATAATTCCTTGTAAAAATTTTTCCATATTATCATATTTTAAAGTACCATTAATTCATAGGTGTAATGAATATTTTCTGTTGGGACATTCAAAACAGGTCAATTTTGCATCATACAAGACTGACTTGTGAGTGGTAGTAGGTCTACTATCACTAGCCCCCTCTATTCAAAGACCAGAAGGGCTCCCCAATCATAATGACAACCAAAAATAGTCCCTGTTTTCAAGAATGCCCACTGGGGTGTTCCAACCTCTTCAAAAAGCAATGATAACCCAGCATGCAGCAGAGTTTTCATGCTCCTTTACTAGGAAGAGAACTCACATTAGACCACTGTCTGGTCAATCATCTCTAATAGAGCAATGCCACCTTTCTGCAGAAACCACTTCTGCCCTGCCCAGCACTGCAATGCTTGGCATATCTATTGGTTTTGGGGGGCTTTTTTTCTCATCTCGTTCATGGAAATGTTGATCTTGTTTTGAACTTGAATATCTTAGTTTTCTATGTTTGTATTTCATTTCTCATTACCACGTATTTGGAACACAATGGGTTATGTCAAAGTGTATACTTACAGTGCTGTCTTGACTAGATATCCTCCCCTTTCCTCAAAAAAGAATCAAACTAAGTCCCGCACACTAAACCTAGCAGGTCATCTGCTTTGATAAATGGAGTTTTATTGGAATTTAGCCATAGCCATGCACTTACTATTGTCTGTGCTGGTTTCTGAGCTACCGTGGCAGCGTGGAGTACTTGCGACAGAGACCGTGTGTGTCCAGGAAGCCTGATATACTTACTGTCTGGTTTATTACAGAAAAAGTTTGTTGTTCCCGACCTAAAACTCCTTTCTTCCACCTGATGTTTATCATTCATGCTTCTCTCTCCCTCTGTCCTTCTCTCCTTCTCTGTATATTTCCCTCCTTTCTTCAGTTTATTATCAGACTTGCCAAGACTTCACAATATTTTTCTATTTTCTTGATCTTTTATACTTTTACTGTTCTGTTTCTCTACATGTGTACTTCTGCCTTTGTTTTATTTTGTTCATTTTTATAGCTTCCTTAGTTAAATAATTAGCTAACTTGTGTTCATTCTTTTACACTTTTGATTTATGCTTTTTGGAGCTTACATTGATCTTTTCTTTGTGGCCTGTGACATGATAAGTTTTTCTAAATATTTCATGGGTGCGTTCTTTTTCTGTGATGTCCTGGAAACACATGTGATATAAATATATTTCACATTTTATATCTTCACTTTTTGTCAAACGGTTTTTTATCTATACAGATTTCAATACCATTGTGTTAAGGGATTAAAGTTTCATACATTTGGTGAAATGTCACTTTCATCAATAGAAATGATATATATCTGTTTGAGTCTTGTAAAGTCTTTCTGACTAATTCTATTTTTTATAGTCATATAACTCTTTACTCTTCCCCTTTTTTTAAACATTTGCTCTTGTCTCTTTCCCCATCCCCATTTTCAATCTTTCTGTGTAATTTAATTTAGGTATTTGTTTTATAAAGAGCACACCATTAGATTATCTTTAAACCAAATTTGTGAGTCTTGTTTGTGCTTACTTCTACCATTTTAACAAACCTATCTAAGACCATACTTTTTGCTCAACATTGAGAATAAATCATAGTTCTTTCTTCTGCCCTCAAAACAGCATCGGCATCTTATCACACTTTTCCTTTTCCCTCCCCACTTGGCTCCAGTGTCTTGTGGAAATTGTGTAAAATTTTGGCCCCCACATTTTCCTACACTATGCCCTCCCCCCCAGAATAATTTCTAAATAATTTTTCATCCCACATTTTCCTACACTATGCCCTCCCCCCCAGAATAATTTCTAAATAATTTTTCATCAGTCAATGTTATGTGTTGCCAACACACACACACACACACACACACACACACACACACACATGAGGGTACTTCAAAAAGCTCATGGAAAAATGGAATTAAAAGACAATATGAATCTTTTCATGAATTTTCTGAAGATCCCTCATATATATGCACAGCTCTGGCTAGACTGAGGCAAAGCTCTCTGGAAGATCCCGTTGCATTGGGAAGGCTGGAGAACGAGGTGCTGGCTCCCACCACTTCCAAACACGACTCCCTAACTGCTGCCAGGTTTTTTGCCTCCCTTCACATCAGGCAAACTGATCAGCTGACCCCTGGTCACGTGACCACACCCTGCCTGGCACTGTAGAATTTTAATTATTTTTTTCCTGGATTATATCCTGAGAAATTTATTTCATGAAGGATTTATAGACGGCAAGTGTTCTTAATCCTGAATGTCTGAAATTCTTCTTAATTCGCCCTCATTGTTTAAATCTTAACTAGGTCCAGAATTCTCAAATGCAGAAGTTCAAGGGGAATGGATGTAAATGTACAGTAATATGCAGGGAGGCACCAGAGGGAGGTCAGGCAAGGAAGTTGGCAGGGGCCAGACCCCAAAGGCCCCGGACAGGGGTCTGGAAAGTGTGCTGATTTCAGCAGGAGCTCAGCTCTGCCTGTCTCTGGGGCCACTGGGGGGCTGTCCAGAGTCTCATGGCCTTGGGGGCCTGTCCTCATGGCCCTCCCAGCCTCCAGCCCCCTCATCCCATCAGGCTGCCTCATGTTCTTCACAGTACCTGTCACTCTCTGACATGCTTCACTGCTCTGTTTGTCTGTCCCCCATCTTTCTCCATGAGGGCCAGGACTTTGTCTTGCTCCTGGCTGTCTTCCTGATGCCCGACACACAATAAGCACACAGTGATGTCTGCTGAATAAATCGAAGCATGGAAACCAACAGCTAGTTCACACCCTCAATACAGCCACTTGGCCAAGAGCCTGCACACACTTATTACCCACCTAATCATCACAGCATCCTTGCTCCACTGCAGGGGACGCTGCATCCTGCAGGGTCAGGACTGTCTGGATCTGCCCCCAGTGGCTCAGCCATGCCCCCACAGCACTGTTTATCCACTGTGGAGAAGAGGGCCCATCATTCGACTCTCTCCTGCCCCAGCTGAAAAGGCTCCAGGCTCAGAACCACACTCCCTGCCTATGGATGCCGAAAGGGAAAAGGTCGGTGAGGTGGAGGATCCTTGGCATTGGGTCCCACACGTCTTCCTGAGGATCGACACTCTGTCCATGTGCTGAGTCCAGAAAGAGGGACATGGAGGGCCCCGACCAATGCCAAAGCAGAAGGGCTCAGACAGCAGACCCAGAGGCTCGGCCACGTGCCTGTCTCCCAGCATCCCTATTTGAAGAAAGGGAGCTGGAACCCCCGTAACTCAAGCCTCTTCCTCCCCATGAATGTGCCACAGTTCACAGCTGCTGGACACGTGGCCACATTCTTGCTCCAAAGATGAAATGACAGCCGAACATTTTGTGCGTTTGCTATTTCGAAGGCTGCGAATGCCTTGAAAGCTTCTCTTTGCCGAGAAGGCGATCAGGAATCCCTGAAATAGTCACTAATCTGGAGGCATGCTGCCTGTAAAATAGCAAGAGGAAAGAGGCCAAAGAATCCTGAAATGAAGTGGGGTGGGGATTCGTGGTCATCAGCAGGTTTTCCATAGACAAGATTCCTTGACACAGAGCCCTGCTAAAGCCTGCCAGAAATGAGAGGGTCCCAGCACACCTTCACCTACTCCAACCCGAGGAAGCCCCCTTCAGCATCCAGGAGTCCCAGTGAGGCGGATCTCACCAATTGCCTTCCTCACCCCCATCCCACCTGACCCCTGGGCCTCCTCTGTGCATCCCCTGGGCACCACAATGGGGCAGAGAGAGCGAGGTCTCAGACAGCCGAGAAAAGCGATTGCTCCCTCTGCAAACAGAAATGACAAAGGACCAAAGGGGATTTGGAATTTCAGCTCCCACTTGGTCATCCTTATTATGCCCATCCCCTGTGACCAAATCCTACAGCAAATTGAAATCAGTGAACAGTGAATTCTAGGTGACTTTTTAAAATGTTTTCTTTAAAAAGGGCAAGTTCACTGATCAGTATTATTAGCCTTATCTCTAAATAATGGTTTGCATGCAACTGTTTGGTAACACTTTCTATAAAGTGGGGACCATCTATGACACATGTTTAAACTGAGAGCCCCTTTGACTCTCCTGGGCCTCCACCAACTTTAATTCTTCCTTCACTGTCCAGGGCTCCCCATGAGAGAGCAGAGACTGACAGCAGACGTGGCTGGGCCAGCCGCCTCACTCCCGGGCTTCTAAACAAGGCCTACCCACAGCCGTGGCCACATAAGGGTCGAGACATGGCTTAATGATGCTCCCCAGCTGCCAGCCACCGACTGACATGTCCCCACTCAGAGTCTATTTCAATCCTGTGGTCATGGAAAACAGCTGGTCTGCAGGACTCAATGCACCAGCAGCTGGGAAACTATTTTCAATTGTGTATAAGCACTTATGCCTTAAAACACCTACTTCTTATGACATGAATGCATAAGCATTCCAAGCAATGGGATTCAGCCTTCCCCCACCTCCAGGGGACAGTCCCTGGCCAGCCTCAGTTGGGCAGGAGTACCACTGAAGTGGTGGCCAGGAGCTGGGACAGAAAGCCGGTTTCAATTGATGGCGGCCATCACTATAAAAGGAGAGAAAGACAGGGCTCATTTATATAAACATTGAAGCTCACAGGAAAAAAAAAAATTTTCTTTGACCAGTCCCTCGGCAGGGTGTGGTCCGCACCACGCTCAGCCAGTGAGCGCACTGGCCATTCCTATATAAGCTGGGACAGAAAGCCGGTTTCAATTGATGGCGGCCATCACTATAAAAGGAGAGAAAGACAGTGCTCATTTATATAAACATTGAAGCTCACAGGAAAAAAAAAATTTTTCTTTGACCAGTCCCTCGGCAGGGTGTGGTCCGCACCACGCTCAGCCAGTGAGCGCACTGGCCATTCCTATATAAGATCCGAACCCGTGGCCTCGGCACTATCAGCACTGCACTCTCCCGAGTGAGCCACGGCGCCGGCCCGGAAATTTTTTTTAATTAGAAACTTACTTTATCTTCTAAAACAGCTAATTTGTGTTTTATTCTAAAATGCACAGTAAGATACAAAATACAAAATAGGAAAGAGACAGAATAAAGTGCAACCCTTCAACATTTCAGTCACCTCTAAATCCCAGCAGCAATAGGCAGATGCAGTTTGTAAAACCTACAACCTTTAGGATTTTAATTATCTCCAGTTGAATATGTCGAACCGTCTTCAGCATCCTTCATTCTTTATAATAGTTTAACAAAAGCATTCAAAATCGATTGCACCCTGACACTCTGTCATTTGCACTTGCATCTGTCTCCAGAGTGGATTTATATCGACGGTCACTACCACACCATGGCCGAGCTAAGCCATGAATCTCAAAGCCAGTGTCATTGAATGAGTGTTTTCTCAGAAACTGTCTTTGAAGCACGCAATCGAATGTGAACTAGAAACTTTTGGTAGTTATTAGAGATGAGGTGCATAAAATCAGATATTCCTGTCAAACCATGATAATGCTCCCTGACAATTAGGAGAGGAGAGGAGAAACCTTGGATCTTTCAGGTTACTGAGCGTGGGTGAGAGGATAAAGACACCATCAAAATTAAAGAGGCTTCGTGTAGCTGGGAAATGTCTAATTATATCCTTGCTCTTTAGCACACTGGAAAAGGCTCTAAATCCAAATATTTTAAAAATATTTTTATTTTTAAAACATGTTTAATATTTTTTAAATGGTTTAGAGGGCTTTTTGCCAGAGCTGAAGTGCAGTAGCTGCTGTGCTAGGGCCCCAGCTATCCCCAAAGACACAGGGGTTCACTTGCTCAGTCCAGTCCCGAGTGGCAGGAAGAACCTGTGCACCTGACCCACCCACCACTTCTGCCTAAGGGAGGAGACCCTAGTCCCTCCAGTTAGTAGCCCATGCTCAGGGCCAGACACAGGTAAGTGAAAAGAGGGACATAATGGTGGGATAAAAGTTGGAGGCTCAAGGTTCTAGAACCTCTCAGACTACCATCAGCTCCAGGGACCTGCCCATACAACGCATCATCATTGGAACACGGTGATATGTGTCCTCACTTATGTGAAACATAAAGCCAGAGCCATGAGACATGAGATTCTGGAGGCCATCTGGGTTCCTTCCAGCTCTCATTGCCCATGTTAAACAATCACCCACAATGGCCTAAACTAGCTAATTACAGTACATGGGAGGCAGGCACTGACCTCAGCCCTTAGACACTTATTTAACACCCACAGCACCCCTATGGAGAGATACTCTTATCATCTCCCCTTTTACAGATGGGGAAACTGAGGCACAGAGGAGTTAAGTAATTTGCCCAAGTTACACAGCTATTAAATTGTACTGCTGGAATTTGAACCAGCAGTCTGTGCATTTAGCCATCGCACTGTACTACTAGCTTGCGGCTTTAGCAATCCATCTAGGAGTTAAGTATTCACCAAGCATCCAGTATGGACAATGCACTGTACCAGGTCCTGGTTATACTGGTGAACAAGACACACAGATTCCTTTCCTCATGGAGTTTACAGTCTAGCAAATGTGCCAACATTAAACCTAACTGCAAAAATTAATACATACAGCTAGGAGCAATTATAGCTGCTTAAGAGGATCTCATAGTCAGGTCTGGGGTTTCGAGACAGGTTTCCTGAACAAGTTACACTTAACCTGAAACTGACCATTCTTAGGCAGGTAAAGAGGTAAAGGGAGAAGGTTCTGGACATAGACAAAGTATACACAAGACCCTGAAGCTGGAGGCCACTACCCCTCCGAAGGCCCCATAAGGTGGTCATAATGATTGAAGTGCAGTGAACAGGGAGAAAGTGGCCCTTAAAAATATGGTTGAGGGGGCTTTTTAAAAGAAGTGGGAAATTCCACCACATGGAATTACACCTTGTGGGCCATGTGTTAATCTCATGAACACAGAAGAAAGCCACAGGAGGGTTCTGAGCAAGGATCCCAGCCACAAAAAGTGAGAGTTTGAGACTCTGAACATCAGCATATTGTTCCCGTTATTTTACAGGTGAGAAAAGTGAGATTTACAGAGGATAAGAGACTCACCATGTTAATTCTTGTTAAGCTGGTCAACAGTTTCCCGGATGTCCCTTCACCACTGGCAGTGGGCATTTGTTGTTCACCTCCCCAGCATGTCCACCTTTCCTAATAATAATATTTTAATTTTTATTTTGAGATCCTCTCCTGCTCTGCTTCTATCCCTGCACTCTAGAAAGGATGCTGAGTCCACACAAGGAGTGGAACACTTGACCAACCCTGACTCAACCAAAGCATTGCAGTCCTGTAGCCACAGTGATTGTTTCAGAGATAAGTGCATGACCTAAGCCTACAGAGTCAGAGTGAATCTCAGAACAGTTTACTTGAAATCCTGAGTTTAAGACTCAGTTTAATCCTCATAGCAAATTTAAGATGATATGACCCTAGAACACATTCTCTTTCTTATGTCAATTGGAAATGCATTGATGGCATATTTTTTCTTACAAAGTCTGAATCATGTTAAGAAACATGATTCATTCATCAACACTAGCAAAAACATAGTGTGATTTCCACTTCATCACATGAGAGTACCTGATCATCCTGCCATTATAAAAAACTAGAAAACTGGACAAAATGTACAAAGCAATTTTTTGGACACTGGACATCAAGAAGCATAGAACTATGATACTTGGAAGAAGAGAAAGAAATAAGGCAAATCCTATGATAACCCTGTCTTTCTTTGTGAAGTAAATTTTCAGACTACAGTGCAGGGAAGAAGAACCAAAACAGCCTGGCAAGCTTGCTGAGTAGAAGAAACAGATTAATGTTCAGGGAAATCAAAGCAGCTAAAACTTGCAGGGCAGAGTACCAGAAAGAGGAGAGCTAAACTCATTTCCCATCAGTCAGAGTAGAGAGACCTTGATGAATACATGGATATTCACTAGTGACTCTGAAAGGGTCATGACTTAGAATTAGTGCCAAATTCACAAATTCAGAATCTAATAAAAATTACTAGACATGTGAAGTAGAAAAAAAAATGTACTAGAACTATTCAACAGAAACAGAATGAGAAATGACCCCCCAAAAAAAGAAAAGATAAGAAATTAGCAGACAAAAACTTAAAATAGCTACTACAAATTTTAAAAATATGCCCAAAGATTTAAAGGAAAACATGAACATAATTAAGAAATAAATGGAAGTTATAAGACAGAACCAAATGGAACTTCTAGAGAGAAAAAAATACAAAATATAAAGTTAAAAACATCACTTGGAGAGATTAAAAGCAAGCTAAACACTAAAGAAATAAAGAACAATGAGCTTGAAGGCATAGCAATAAAAGCTATTGAAACTAAAGCAAAGAGTAAAAAGAAGAAAAGGAAGACAGAGAGGTGGAGTAGGGAAAGGAGGAGAAAAAGGGCTTCAGTGGCCTGTAGAAAAACAGTAAGTGGTCTAACAGCTGTGTTGCTGGAGTTCCAGAAAGAGAAAAGAGAAAGAAAAAAACATAAAAAATAGTTGAAGAAATAATGGCCAAAATTTTCCAAATTTTGGTATAATAAAACTATACACCATAGATCCGGCCTGTAGAAAAACAGTAAGTGGTCTAACAGCTGTGTTGCTGGAGTTCCAGAAAGAGAAAAAAGAAAGAAAAAAACATAAAAAATAGTTGAAGAAATAATGGCCAAAATTTTCCAAATTTTGGTATAATAAAACTATACACCATAGATCCAAGAAGTTCAACCAACCCAAAGCTAGATAGGAAAACATATATGCAAAGTTTGGCCAGTTAGCTCAGTTGGTTGGAGCATGGCATTGTAACGCCAGAGTCAAGGGTTTGGTTCCCTGTACCTGCCAACCACCAAAAAAAAAAAAAGACTTCGTTAAAAAACACACAAGTAAGAAAAAACACATCAAAGAGCACTATAATTAAATTGATGAAACAATTGATACAAAACCTAAAAAGCACTCAGAAAAAAAATATGTATATGTTTATATATTCTACACACACACACACGTAAGAAAAAACACATCAAAGAGCACTATAATTAAATTGATGAAACAATTGATACAAAACCTTAAAAGCACTCAGAAAAAAAATATGTATATGTTTATATATTCTACACACACACACACACACACACACACACACACACACACACACACACATGGAGAAATAAGAATTATTACAGGTTTCTTGTAAGAAACTATGCAAGTCAGAGGATGATGCAATGTCATCTTTAAAATGCTTAAAGAAAAAATCTATCAACATAGAAAGCTATTCTCAGTGAAAATATATTTCAAAATTGAAGGTGAAATAAAGACTTTTGCAGAAAAATGAAACCTGAATTTATTCATCATCCCACCAACACTGCTTTTATTCAGACGGAATAAAAATGATACTAGATGGAAATGGAGATTTACACAAAGAAAAAAAATGTTAGAAATTTTATTTTCTCATTTGACATTTTTTTCTTTAAAAGAAATGTTTTAAGTTAATTGACAATTTAAGCAAAAATTATAGCAATGTCTCAAGATTTATAACATGTAGAAGTAAAACATATAACAACATAACACAAAGAATAAGAAGTTTATAGATTATACAACTGTAAGAGTCTTATGACATATATAAAATGGCATAATATTATTTAAAGGTAGACTGTGATAAGATAAGCTCACATTACTTAAAATTCATTAGAATTGCACCTCTACAATGAGTAATACCTGGATTAAAACTAATTATCCCACCAAGAACAGCTATAAAATACACAATCAACTATGGAAAGCACTAGAGAATAACAAAAAAGGAACCAGCATTTGAAAAAGCAGCATCTTTGTGAGAAGAGAAAAAAACCAAGGTGAGCCTCATTTGTTACAGCTTTTCCTCATAGCTTAAGGCAAAAAGGATAAACCAAAACTGTGTCCTAGAGCTTGCTGCAGACCCATTGAACAGGGGAGAAAACAGAGTTGAAGGCTACTAAGAAGTCAAGACTTCAGGGTGCAAGTTACTAGACAAAAGAGAATTTTTAAAATGAGCTTGACATTCTGCATGCAATTTCTCTAAAGGCATTTGCCAACTCCTAGGATGTGGATTCTAGAGCTAAAACAGATCAAACCAGAACACTACCTTCTAAATCTATGCAGAAAATTTGGAGGTCTTATGGTGCTAGGGAGAAAAAATAAATGAGATTTAAGAGCCCGCCAAGGAAAATGAACACTGGTAAACACTCTAGAAATTCACTAAGATCCAAGAAGAGCTACACTGTATGAGTAAGGGCAACGTGGAAATGAGCCAGCCTATTTCAAAGTGATCTGATCATACAATATCTTCCAGCCAAAAGAAAATTAAATTGTCCCTAGAAAAGGATAGCAGCTTCCAGAGCCTCAACAACCTTTTGTACATCATGTCCAATATTCAATCAAAAATTACCAGCAACAGACTTGAAATGATGCAGTATTAGAGATTACATGAAATTTAAAATAATAGTGACTATGATTACAAAAATAAAGTCATGAAGATTTTAACAGAAAGATTGTATGAAAGTGAATTAAATAAAAATTCTAAAACTGAAAAATACAAAAATTAAATAATTTAATAGAAGAGAACATTATTGAAATATAAGATCAGTAGAAAATTTCAGATTGCGGGACAGAGGAAAAAACAAAGCGTAGAAAATATACACAAGATATGCAGCACATAATAAATAGGACTATTGCATGTATGATTCAAATTCCATAAGGAAAAGAAAGATTGAGTGAGAAGACTTGTTTAAAGAGTTATTGGCCAATAATTTTCCAAACTGACAGAAGAAATCAAGTCACTGAATTAAGAATTTTTAAAAGCGCAAAGCAGAATAAATTTAAACACACACACATATACAAGGGTATATCATAGTTAAGGAGAAACTCTTAGAAAGGCAAAAAAAAAAAAATCTTATGAGCAGCCAGAGAAAAACAAACATATTACACTCAAAGAAGTGACGAAGGGCCAGCCCGGTGGCGCACTGGAGAGTGTGCCGCTTGAGAGCACGGTGGCGCTCCCGCCGAGGGTTCGGATCCCATGTGGTGACCGGTTCCCGCTGAGTGTGGCGCGGGCGCAACACCAAGGGTTGCAATCCCGTTGCCGGTCCCCGGTATGGGCACAACACCGAGGGTTGCGATCCCGAACCAGTCAGTAAAAAAGACAAAAAGGAAAAAAAAAAAAAAAGAAGTGACGAAAAGACTGATAGGTTGAATGATCGTAGAAACTATGAAAACCAAAATTAAATCCTTAAAAGTGCTGGAAAAAAATAACTTTTTATCAACAATTCGAAACCTAGTGAAAGCATTTGCATTCCAGGAAATACTAAATGGAGATTTTCATGTGGATGGAAAACGAAATCCATGAAAGCATGGTGATATAGGAAGAAAACACCACCACTGTAGTTGGTAATCATACCAGTAAATACAAATGAATACTGGATTATTTAGTGATATGAGCAATATATTAAGTAAAATTAAAATATCTGACAACGGGCCGGGCCCGTGGCGCACTTGCCCGTGGCACACTCAGGAGAGTGTGGCGCTAGGAGCGCAGCAGCACTCCCACTGCGGGTTCAGAACCTATATAGAGATGGCCGGTGTGCTCACTGGCTGAGCGTGGTGTGGCCGGTCTCAAAAAAGGACAAAAAAAAAAAATTATATATATATATATATAAACTAAATAATGACGAAAATATGATGTTTCTAACATGTAGGGTACTGCTCATGTAGTTTTAAAGGGATATTGATAATCTGATAATCTTAAAGGCTAAAAAAAAAAAAGGAATTTGCTAAAATCAGATTGAAAATCAATGAACAAGTATCTACCTCAAGATGTTAGAAAAAGAGCAAATTAAACTCAAAGGAAGGAGGAGTCAGTACCAACAAAAGCAGTTACCAAGAAACAGAAAAAAAGCATACAATAAAGAAAATCAAGAAAGCCTAAATATTTGTCAAAAAAGACTTATGTAATTTATAACCCCCAGTGATACCGATCAAGAAAAGATGAAAGTACAAATTATGACTATCTCTATTTAAAAGGGACACTGAAATAAAGATTCAGCAGGCATTAACATAAGAAGAAATACACACAAATATCTTCACAAACTCTTCTAAACAATAGAAAAGGAGTGTGTAAGTAACAACTTATTTTCTGGGTCTGGGATGATCTTGATAACAATCCAGATACAAAAATGGCCAATCCCTCTCATAAATACAAAAGCAAAATATCAAAGCTTCCAATATACTTAAAAGACTATATTTAAATTTAAAAGACAATATATTTAAAATATATTTAAAGGCGATACATTTAAAAAACATCATGAATCAGTTTCCAGGAATAAAAACTCAGTTTTACATTTGAAAATCAATCATAATTTACCACATTAAC
>NW_007738247.1:0-21100 GCF_000696425.1 Galeopterus variegatus | reverse complement strand
AAGAAGTTCAACCAACCCAAAGCTAGATAGGAAAACATATATGCAAAGTTTGGCCAGTTAGCTCAGTTGGTTGGAGCATGGCATTGTAACGCCAGAGTCAAGGGTTTGGTTCCCTGTACCTGCCAACCACCAAAAAAAAAAAAAGACTTCGTTAAAAAACACACAAGTAAGAAAAAACACATCAAAGAGCACTATAATTAAATTGATGAAACAATTGATACAAAACCTAAAAAGCACTCAGAAAAAAAATATGTATATGTTTATATATTCTACACACACACACACGGAGAAATAAGAATTATTACAGGTTTCTTGTAAGAAACTATGCAAGTCAGAGGATGATGCAATGTCATCTTTAAAATGCTTAAAGAAAAAATCTATCAACATAGAAAGCTATTCTCAGTGAAAATATATTTCAAAATTGAAGGTGAAATAAAGACTTTTGCAGAAAAATGAAACCTGAATTTATTCATCATCCCACCAACACTGCTTTTATTCAGACGGAATAAAAATGATACTAGATGGAAATGGAGATTTACACAAAGAAAAAAAATGTTAGAAATTTTATTTTCTCATTTGACATTTTTTTCTTTAAAAGAAATGTTTTAAGTTAATTGACAATTTAAGCAAAAATTATAGCAATGTCTCAAGATTTATAACATGTAGAAGTAAAACATATAACAACATAACACAAAGAATAAGAAGTTTATAGATTATACAACTGTAAGAGTCTTATGACATATATAAAATGGCATAATATTATTTAAAGGTAGACTGTGATAAGATAAGCTCACATTACTTAAAATTCATTAGAATTGCACCTCTACAATGAGTAATACCTGGATTAAAACTAATTATCCCACCAAGAACAGCTATAAAATACACAATCAACTATGGAAAGCACTAGAGAATAACAAAAAAGGAACCAGCATTTGAAAAAGCAGCATCTTTGTGAGAAGAGAAAAAAACCAAGGTGAGCCTCATTTGTTACAGCTTTTCCTCATAGCTTAGGGCAAAAAGGATAAACCAAAACTGTGTCCTAGAGCTTGCTGCAGACCCATTGAACAGGGGAGAAAACAGAGTTGAAGGCTACTAAGAAGTCAAGACTTCAGGGTGCAAGTTACTAGACAAAAGAGAATTTTTAAAATGAGCTTGACATTCTGCATGCAATTTCTCTAAAGGCATTTGCCAACTCCTAGGATGTGGATTCTAGAGCTAAAACAGATCAAACCAGAACACTACCTTCTAAATCTATGCAGAAAATTTGGAGGTCTTATGGTGCTAGGGAGAAAAAATAAATGAGATTTAAGAGCCCGCCAAGGAAAATGAACACTGGTAAACACTCTAGAAATTCACTAAGATCCAAGAAGAGCTACACTGTATGAGTAAGGGCAACGTGGAAATGAGCCAGCCTATTTCAAAGTGATCTGATCATACAATATCTTCCAGCCAAAAGAAAATTAAATTGTCCCTAGAAAAGGATAGCAGCTTCCAGAGCCTCAACAACCTTTTGTACATCATGTCCAATATTCAATCAAAAATTACCAGCAACAGACTTGAAATGATGCAGTATTAGAGATTACATGAAATTTAAAATAATAGTGACTATGATTACAAAAATAAAGTCA
The DNA here is from genome assembly GCF_000696425.1 of Galeopterus variegatus. Taxonomy (NCBI): domain Eukaryota; kingdom Metazoa; phylum Chordata; class Mammalia; order Dermoptera; family Cynocephalidae; genus Galeopterus; species Galeopterus variegatus. The sequence continues at coordinate 19,472 of NW_007738247.1, read as the reverse complement.
TGAAGATTTTAACAGAAAGATTGTATGAAAGTGAATTAAATAAAAATTCTAAAACTGAAAAATACAAAAATTAAATAATTTAATAGAAGAGAACATTATTGAAATATAAGATCAGTAGAAAATTTCAGATTGCGGGACAGAGGAAAAAACAAAGCGTAGAAAATATACACAAGATATGCAGCACATAATAAATAGGACTATTGCATGTATGATTCAAATTCCATAAGGAAAAGAAAGATTGAGTGAGAAGACTTGTTTAAAGAGTTATTGGCCAATAATTTTCCAAACTGACAGAAGAAATCAAGTCACTGAATTAAGAATTTTTAAAAGCGCAAAGCAGAATAAATTTAAACACACACACATATACAAGGGTATATCATAGTTAAGGAGAAACTCTTAGAAAGGCAAAAAAAAAAAAATCTTATGAGCAGCCAGAGAAAAACAAACATATTACACTCAAAGAAGTGACGAAGGGCCAGCCCGGTGGCGCACTGGAGAGTGTGCCGCTTGAGAGCACGGTGGCGCTCCCGCCGAGGGTTCGGATCCCATGTGGTGACCGGTTCCCGCTGAGTGTGGCGCGGGCGCAACACCAAGGGTTGCAATCCCGTTGCCGGTCCCCGGTATGGGCACAACACCGAGGGTTGCGATCCCGAACCAGTCAGTAAAAAAGACAAAAAGGAAAAAAAAAAAAAAAGAAGTGACGAAAAGACTGATAGGTTGAATGATCGTAGAAACTATGAAAACCAAAATTAAATCCTTAAAAGTGCTGGAAAAAAATAACTTTTTATCAACAATTCGAAACCTAGTGAAAGCATTTGCATTCCAGGAAATACTAAATGGAGATTTTCATGTGGATGGAAAACGAAATCCATGAAAGCATGGTGATATAGGAAGAAAACACCACCACTGTAGTTGGTAATCATACCAGTAAATACAAATGAATACTGGATTATTTAGTGATATGAGCAATATATTAAGTAAAATTAAAATATCTGAAAACGGGCCGGGCCCGTGGCGCACTTGGGAGAGTGAGGCGCTGGGAGCGCAGCAGCGCTCCCGCCACGGGTTCGGATCCTATATAGGGATGACTGGTGCGCTCACAGCGCTCACTGGCTGAGCGTGGTGCGGCCAGTCTCAAAAAGGACAAAAAAAAAAAAAAATCTGAGAACAATTTTTAAAAGACAAAGGAGTAAATAGATTGAAATGTTGTAAGATTCTTGTATTTGTACAAGAAATACCAAAAGAACAGTAGAAGTATGCACATTCTAATCTTTATGAAAACTAAAAGAAGAGTAATAGAATTTATAATAATATTCAAGAAAAGAGAGGAAAAAATAAACATAACATGCATGATTAATACAAAAGAAGGCAAGAGAGAAGTGTAAAAGTACTGATACAAAAAATATAGTAAGATGGTAGATAAATATATTAGCAATTACATTAAATATAAGCAGAACGAATGCTACCCATTACATAATGAGATTGTTAGACTGGATTGTGAAGAAACTCATGGTGGTATCAGGAGACACACCTTAGAATGTGTCTAAAGGATACAGAAAAGCTCAAAGTGAAATGATGAAACAGCTATATTGTACAAACATGAGCCAAAGAAAGATGGTATGCCTGTGCTAATTTCAAACAATGTAGGCTTTAAGCCCATATGTATTAAGAAATTAAAAAGGATGTTAAAATATAGAACACTTAAATTTCTATGCATCTAATAGTACAAAAATATACAAAGCAAGTTTACAGAATTAAAAGGAGAAATGAACAATCTGCAATCATAATTGGTAATTTTAACACATCTCCATAACTGATGAAAAGAAAAGCAAACACAAAAATCAATAACAGCACAGAAGCTCTTAACACTTGATCTAGTTGACAAACTTGATCTATGGGACATGTACGGAGCACTATAACCCCAAACTACAAAATATACATTTTTTTTCAAATACACATAGAACATTAACTAAAATAAGTCATACACAAGTCTTTAGAGGACTATAAACTCACACAGTGTAGATTATCTGACCTCAGTAAAATTAAGCTAGAAATCAAAAATAAAAACATAACCAGGAAAATTCCCAAACGTTTTGCAATTAAGCAATATACTTTTTTTTATAACACATGGATCAAACAAGAACTCAAAATGAAGATTAAAAAATATATTGAACTAGGGCCAAGCCCGTGGCACACTCAGGAGAGTGTGGCGCTAGGAGCGCAGCAGCACTCCCACTGCGGGTTCGGAACCTATATAGAGATGGCCGGTGTGCTCACTGGCTGAGCGTGGTGTGGCCGGTCTCAAAAAAGGACAAAAAAAAAATTATATATATATATATATATATAACTAAATAATGACGAAAATATGATGTTTCTAACATGTAGGGTACTGCTCATGTAGTTTTAAAGGGATATTGATAATCTGATAATCTTAAAGGCTAAAAAAAAAAAAGGAATTTGCTAAAATCAGATTGAAAATCAATGAACAAGTATCTACCTCAAGATGTTAGAAAAAGAGCAAATTAAACTCAAAGGAAGGAGGAGTCAGTACCAACAAAAGCAGTTACCAAGAAACAGAAAAAAAGCATACAATAAAGAAAATCAAGAAAGCCTAAATATTTGTCAAAAAAGACTTATGTAATTTATAACCCCCAGTGATACCGATCAAGAAAAGATGAAAGTACAAATTATGACTATCTCTATTTAAAAGGGACACTGAAATAAAGATTCAGCAGGCATTAACATAAGAAGAAATACACACAAATATCTTCACAAACTCTTCTAAACAATAGAAAAGGAGTGTGTAAGTAACAACTTATTTTCTGGGTCTGGGATGATCTTGATAACAATCCAGATACAAAAATGGCCAATCCCTCTCATAAATACAAAAGCAAAATATCAAAGCTTCCAATATACTTAAAAGACTATATTTAAATTTAAAAGACAATATATTTAAAATATATTTAAAGGCGATACATTTAAAAAACATCATGAATCAGTTTCCAGGAATAAAAACTCAGTTTTACATTTGAAAATCAATCATAATTTACCACATTAACAGGATAAAGAGGCCGGCCCGGTGGCGCACTCGGTAGAGTGCGGTGCTTGGGAGCGCAGTGGCACTCCCGTCCAGGGTTCAGATCCCATATAGAGACCGGTCCGCTCACTGGTTGAGCGCGGTGCGGGCGCAACACCGAGGGTTGCGATCCCATTGCCGGTCGCGGTGTGGGCGCGACACTGAGGGTTGCGATCCCATTACCAGTCACGAAAAAAGACAAAAAGAAAAAAAAAAAAAACAGGATAAAGAAAAAAAATCAAATTGACACAAATAATAAACAAAGTATTTGCTAATGTTCAACACCTATTAATGATGTGTTTTTTAAAAAATTGGCAAACAAGGGAAAAAAACTTTGTAAACCTGATAAAGAACACCTACCAAAAATACCCATACAATAAACATCATATTTAATCATGAAATATTAAACTTTCTCCCAAGCATCAGAAATGAGACAAGGATATCCACCGTATTAGGGTTCTTCAGGAAAACAGAACCAATAGGATGTATAAAGAGAGAAAAAGATAGGAGACAGGACAGAGACGGAGACAGTGACAGAGAGAGATTTTAAGAAATTGACCAATGTGATCACTGGACTTGGCAGGTCTGAAATCTGCAGGGATGGCCAGCAGGCTGGAGACCCCAGGAATACCTGGTGTTGCAGCTTGGGTTTGGAGGCTGTCTGGAGGCAGAATTCCCTCTTCTTCAAGGGACTTCAGAGGCTCTCCCACATTAGGAAAGATAATCTGCTTTACTCAAAATCTCCTGATTTAAGTGTTAATTATGTCTAAAAAATAACTTCACAGCAACATCTAGATTGGTGTTTAACTAAAAACAAAGTGCTGTGACTTAGCCAAGTTGACACATAAAACTAACCATCACATCCACTATCCCAATTATATTTGATATTTTACAAGAAGTCCTAGCCAGAGTGACAAAGGCAAAGAAAATTAAAAGATGTGTGAATTGGAAGAAAAGAAGTAAAACTGCCATTATTCACTAATTATATAACAATATATGGAAATAACAAAAAAAATCTACAAACTATTAGAATTAATATGTACATTTATTAATGATCAGTGGCATATGCTAAGGGACTGGACATTTTTGGTTAGCAGAAAAATGCAAAATAAAACAACGTAATACAATCATCAGTATGGATAAAACTTTTAAAACTAAGACAATATTCAGTGTTGAAACAATGTAGATCGACTGGAACTGTCATAAATTGCTGATGAAAATAGAAATTGGAGCAACCACTTTGGAAAGCCATTTGGCAATATCTACTAAACCTGTACTAAACCTATCACTCAGAAGTTCCTCTGTTAATTAAATACCTAATAAAAAATGCCTAAAAATTCACTAAAGACATGTACGAGAATGCTTATAACAGCACTGTTTATTGTAGCCCAATTGAAAACAACCCAAATGTCCATCAAAAATGCAATGGATGGGGGCCGGCCCAGTGGTGCACTGGATAGTGCGCCGCTTGGGAAGCGCGGCGGCGCTCCCGCCCGAGGGTTCGGATCCCACATACAGACCGGTTCCCGCTCACTGGCTGAGCGAGGCGCGGGAGCGACGCCGAGGGTTGCGATCCCGTTGCCGGTCCCCGGTCCGGTACGGGGGCAACACTGAGGGTTGCGATCCATTGCCGGAAAAGGAAAAAGACAAAAGACAAAAAAAAAAAAAAATGCAATGGATGGGCCGGCCCCGTGGTGCACTCAGGAGAGTGCGGTGCTGGGAGCGCAGCGACGCTCCCGCCACGGGTGTGGATCCTATATAGGACTGGCCGGTGCGCTCACTGGCTGAGCGCGGTGCGGGTGACATGAAGCCAAGGGTTGCAATCCCCTTACCGGTCACGAAAAAGACAAAAAAAAAAAAAAATACCATGGATAAATATAATTTGGTATATTCATGCAATGAAATGTTGTACAGCACAGAAAAAGAGTAAAAACAATACAACACTATGAGTGAATATTGCTATGATTTGAATTTTTGCATACCCCCAAAATTTATAAATTGAAACCTAATCCCTAATGTGGTGGTATTAAGAGGTGGGGTTCGGGGGAAGTGACTAAGTGAAGCCTCATGAATTAGCTTTTCCGCCTCTTCTGTCACATGAGAACACAGCAAGAATGCACCATCTTTGAAGCAGAGAGCAGCCCTTGCCTTGATCTCAGACTTCCCAGCCTCCAGAACTGTGAGCAAAAATTTCTTTATTTATAAACTACTCAGTCTGAAGTATTTTGTTATAGCCGCCTGAATGGACCAAGATAAGTATAACAAATAATTTATTGAGAGAATGAAGAGAGACACAAAGAATTATGTATTACATGATTTCATTAATAAGAATTCCTATGAAGCAAAACTAAATTACAGTGATATAGTCAGAAAAAAAGTAACCTTTGAGAGAAGGGCAATTCATTGAGAGGATAGTATGGTGGCTTTTGAGGTACTGGTAATATTCTAGATCTTGATTTGGGCAATGGCTATACAAGAATGAATGTTTTGTAAATAACCTTCAAGCTCTACACTTAATATTCAGTGGATTTTACTATAATTGCTCAATAGAATGTTTATTAAAAGTTTTTGAGAGAAATTATTTTCCAACCTAGAATTCTCTATCCAGTCAAGCCAGCAATTACAGGTGGAAGTAGAAAAAAAGATACTTCAGGCTTGCAAAGTCTCAAAACTCTATGTGAGGGTAATTCAAAACATTCATGGAAGGATACATATTATCTTTTAATTCTATTTTTCCATGAACTTTTTGAAGTACTCTTGTATATTCTTCCCTGTAACCTTTCTAGAAAACAGGAAGATATGCCTGACAAAATGACTGAGTAAATTAGAATCTGGGAAATTTTTTCTGTTAACCACCATCTAGTAAATATGTTAGGCTTTGTGGGCCATATTGTCTCTGTCTCAATGACACTGTAGACTGAAACCATCCATCATCAGTATGCAAGTAAATGAACATGGCAGTGCCCCAGTAAATCTTTATTTACAAAAACAGACAGGGGGCTTTGGTTTTCTGACCTTTGGCACAAACCAGGAAAGAAGAGGGCAAGCGGGACAGGAGAGAAGACACGAAAATACTTGTGATAAGGGAAAGGGAAAACCCAGGACAGAACCTGTTTTAAAAATCTAGCCATCAAGTAGGGCATATTAGAACAAACCAAAGGCAAACAAGACGGAAAATTACTAACTCCAGGAAAACAAGACTTTGAAGGAACAGAAAAGTAATTATGTTATAATCCATAGCTCAGCTGTACATAATATTTATAAAATCATAATAGTGGGAAGGCTAAATGTTTAGCCAACCAAAATTACGACATAACGTTGGGTGGATAAAAGCATGTACGTAGTGGCCAGGATGAATGTCAGCTCAATCCTCATCTTCCATAGTAGGAAGGTCACAGAGAACACCTAAAACTGAAAAGTCAGCAAGTCGCCATTATTTAGAGATGTGAATGTAAATAACAAAAGAATTGGTAAAGAAGTTAAGAGTTGTTTCCTCCGAGGGAGGAGGAAATGGTAGCAGTGAGAGGGTGCACGTTCCTACTTTTCACAGCAAGTCTTGTGTAGGAGACCAGTAGAGTCCAGCCCTGGAGATGGGCCACCAGCCCAAGCCAGCCAGCTCCTCTCCACAGGCTTTTCTCCACCATGTGACAAGCAGGACATGAGGCACAAATTCCTCATCTCTTCTCGAATGTAGAACAGACGATCTAGACTTCAAAAGAGTGGGGGCGTGTTTAATGAAATATTTCACAAACTTGATTCACCCAAGCCAGAACCTCACAGTTTTTCCAGGTCCATTGTGGTGAACACACTGCTTTCTCCCCAGCGGAGTGGGGGCGTGTTTAATGAAATATTTCACAAACTTGATTCACCCAAGCCAGAACCTCACAATTTTTCCAGGTCCATTGTGGTGAACACACTGCTTTCTCCCCAGCATCCCATGTCCATTTCTTATACCTTACACAATCCTGAAATTCTCAGCCATGCCATGTTAGTCCTCTTGGCCTTGCCCTCAGTTCCAGGGCTGGCCATAACCACTGTGCTCCTGAGTGTAATCCCCTTGTCCTGGACACTGCAACTGGCTCAGAGAAGTGGAGGAAACACAGGAGTAAGCCAACAGATGCATCGAATTCTTACATATCCAATCAGAAGGAACCTCAAGACTTTGTTTCCTGTCTGGGGGGAAGTGGAGAGAAAATATCCTTGCTCTGGAGTGGCTGAAGAAGCAGGGCCCCCCGCCCCAGGGGCCACCTTGCTCCCAGGAGGGCAGTGGCCCGAGGAGGAGCTGGCACAAAGGAAGACGGAGCTGCTGCCCTGACCAACCGCTCTGCCTCCTGACCGACCTGGGCCTGTGGCCTGTGCTGTTACTGGGCTTTTCAGTTCCACGAGCCAGAAATATTGCTTGAAATAAGCCAGTTTGAAGTGGACTTTTGGTGGCTTGTGGCAAGAGGCATTCTAAGCGATATGCCCATCTGCCACACACTACAAACCATATGCTGCTTTTTAAAAACAATGCACCCACTTTTTAAACAGCTCTATACTACTTGGTAAGGTCATGGAATTCTTGGGATTCAAGTACAAGGTCCTCTTTTTCTGGTGTATATAGTCATCAGAATAAAACAGTTTTTCTCATACTTAATTGCTTCATGCCCAGTGGAACCAGTGCCTCACTTCGGCAAACGCTGTTTCAGAGAATCAGTCTCAGAAACATCATAAAAGTTGTCCACAATCTGTTTCTAAACCGAACGACTGCATATTGGAGCCTGAGACACCTGATACGAGCGTACTTCAAAAAGTTCATGGAAAAATAGAATTGAAAGATCATACAAATCCTTCCATGAACTACCCTTGCATTTGTGTGATCTAATGCTGTTGGGTCTCTCCCAAGAATGGGTGGGGCTTTCTTTCCCAACTGCAGCTCAAGGTTCTGCTTAAGGGGATGGTTAGCCCCAAAGCTAATTCCAGTCTTCACGCTAAAAGCCAGGACTGATTACAACTTTCAAAGATCTCAGCCAGGCACAGAGTCGCATGTAAAACTGCAGCCAAGCACACGGTACATGTGAACAATGTACCAGTTCCGTCGTCTAGCTTCCCCCATCCCCGCCACCATCTCTGAGTTAGTCGGTCTCTATGAAGGTGCCTCTCCACCACTCCCCTGCCCCTCCCCACCCCACCACACGTACGTACAGGAGGTGAGCAAATCTCGATAAATCAGGTTCCACAAACACGTAATTATGCTAGCTTCCATTTCAAATCATTTTATATGCATTCAGCCCAACAGTGACTCCCTACAAGAGATTGGTAACTCCTTAGTCCTATTTTCTCCATAACAAATTTTATACTAAGCCTAAGTTGGTTAAGCAACTTGGCTAACATCAAACATTTACTTGTGTAGTGACATGAGTAAAAGTACAACTCAGGTCTCCTAAATTCTTGGTTTTGGTCTCTCTCCACCTGTCCAACATGAGTGTCGTGAGATATGAACCATGTTCATCTAATTCAGCATTTTATCCTCAATGTCATGCATAGCACCTGGAACATAGCTGGCACTCAATGAGTATTTCCAGAAGGGAAGGGGAGGGGAGGGTGGAAAGAAGGCTGTTAAAAAGTTGCCATCTATTTACAAGGTGAATAGCAAATCTGTGGTGATATACCCCTAAAAAGTGTCTTTTCTGTATTTTTCTCTTCTTTCTCCTTATCCTTTGACAGGTGAATTTTATCAAGTTTAAAATCTGCCATCAATTTGTCATTCAGTTGCTACATTGTCTTTTCCCTCACCCTTTCCTTCTTGATCCCCAGAGAAGCAGTTTGGTTTTGAAGGAGCTTAAAACACTGTATTATTCACAGAAAATATCTGGAAGCAACTAGAGTGCCTGTCATTTGAATCTCATCAGTCATGGCACTTCAAATTTTTTTATTGTCTTACATTCTCACCCTGTGCACCCCAGAAACCACAGCTTCCCATGTCAGCGTTCTGGGTCAGGCTGTTGGATTGTTTGGACAGTTGAAGTCTGGATGTCAGACATTCGGGTTGTGGTTTACTTGTCATCTGAGCTTTCTGTAACCATCCAGTCACTCCATTTTGACCCCTGGAAACTCAAAGATCTTTTTTTTTTTTTTGTCCTTTCTGAGACCGGCCGCACCGCGCTCAGCCAGTGAGTGCACCAGCCATCCCCACATAGGATCCGAACCCGCGGCGGGAGCACTGCTGCGCTCCCAGCACCGCACTCTCCCGAGTGCGCCACGGGCTCGGCCCTCAAAGATCTTTTTATAATATGAATGGTGCCTGAATAACCTGGCCTCTGGCTATGTGAGGCAGACACCACATCCAAGAATGGATTACTGTTCAAACTTCCAAATACACTTCACATGGATCAAGCCACGTGGGTGGTGAGACCATTTTCAGGTCTTTTCACTATGTGTAGAATGATTGAGTTATTTCCCAGTGGTCACACACAAGGCTAGTAAAGAATAAGAACTGGGGTGGATGGGGCCCAGGCACATTTGTGCTCACAACACATCCCAATCTCTAAGGGCAGAGGTTATTGTCTTCATATTTATTTATCTATCCTAATAGTCCCTAGTTTTGGCATTCAGTGGATATTCAGTAAAAATCCCTGACTAACCAGAAAAGGAATAATATGAGTAAGAGCCCTCTCCTTCCAGCAAAATAATGAATTCTGCTCCCACAGACATGCCAAACTCTCTGACTGCCCCCTTAGCTGAGTGCTGGTAGAGCAGCCAACACATCCAAATGGAAAGCAGGAACCAAACCTGGAACCTGCAGTCCACACTCATCCAGAAGGGCTCCAGGATCTCACTCCTCTCCCCTCACTCACCCAGTGGTTGGTGAAGTTCCGGGTGAGAATGGCAGGAGCAAAGGAGCGGGCAGGATTCATGCCTGCACCAGTATAATACATCACCATACACCAGAAGCTTAATGCCAACACCCCCCCCAACACACACACACACACACACACACACACACACACACACACCCCCCAAGATCAAGGTTCCAGGAGTCTGGGGCAAACTCAGGCACAGGAATTTAAACAAACCTCTATCAATTTGAGTGTGGGGACAGGGTGAGGAACTACTGATGTGGAGAGATGAGATTATCTGGGCTGACCTTGGGCCACTTACTGACCATGTGCAGCCCCAGTTTTCTCAACTACAAAATGGGATAAACATGGCACTTACCTCACTGCATTACTGTACAAACTAAATGACATACTATGTAAAGTGCTCAAACTCAGTGTCCAGCAATGTAAGTGCTCAGAAATCATTACCCTCTCCTGTGGTCTGAATGTGTCCCCTAAATTTCACATGTTGGAAACTTAGTCCCCAAATTTATATGTTGATGGCATTTGGAGGTGGGGCCTTTGGAAGGTAATTAGGATTAGATAAGGTCATCCCTGATGACTGATGATGGGACTGGTGGCTTTAGAAGAAGAGGAGAGAACTGAGCTGACACTCTCGCACCCTATGGCCATGTGATGCCCTCCACCATATCATGACTCAGCAAGAAGCCCTCCCCAGATGCTGGCATCATGCTCTTGAACCTCCCAGCCTCCAGAACCATAAGCTGAATAAACTTGTTTTCTTTGTAAACTACCCAGTCTGTAGTATTGATACAGTAATAGAAAATGGACTGGGGCACCCACAATTGTTATTCCTGATGCCACTACTGGCTCAAGAAGTCTGGGAGATCACAAAGGTAGCTGGACTCCAGGCAGTACCAGTGTAGATATAAGATGTACACTGTCTTCTTTGTGAATGTAGGGTCACGTGCAGTCAGTCCTCCAAGCTGAGTGCTGGCAGGGGTCATTGGCTTGTGCAGGGTGTGAATAATGTGAGGAGTGTCACCAGTAGGAGGGGCTCAGGAGGAGCCTGTCCAGTAGTGGGCAGACTTATTTCTTGTCCTGCAAGGTCCAAATACCATCCAGCACTTCCCGGACTGTCCCTGCTCCTCAGCCACATCTCAAGGGCTTCTTTGACCTCCAAATAAGATAAGACAAAATAGACTGTTGGAAATGATTGAGCCCTCACTCCACTAATGAAGAAAGTACCCCAATTGTCAGCTAGTGGGCTTTTCTCCACGCTAACCTGACAGACAGGGCTGAGCCTCCTGACATCACCTGGGTCCCTCAGTGTCCTTGCAGCAATGTCTGGGACCCCTAGAGCTATGCTGGTGCCATCAGAGCTGGGGTCGGTCAGGCACTGCCAGCACAGGGCTTCAATGGAGTGGGCAGCATGCATAGCCTTTGTAGTTACCTTGTTACTCCATCTCTTCTGGCTGTCTTTGCTGTCCCAAGCGTTGCTGCAAATGCGTTATTAGATTTCTCGCTGGCTAAGGAAGCCATTCTGTTGGTGTGCTCTGTGAAGACAAGGCCCTACAAACATCTGCTCCACACAGGACGGGGTCTGAATCTCTCTGGCATCTGCAAAGAAGGGTCCTTTTTGCTCGGTTGCTCTGGAAAGTGATTACTCATCACACAGAGGTGTTGGTGCTCTGGTTACTTCCTTTCTCTACTATCAATCATTCTCCTTCTGCAGCAGACAAAAAGGGCCCCGGGGCAAAAGTGGATGTGTTTGCTGCCTAAGGTTTCAGTGTTTACTTGTGTCTGTGTATTTTTTTTTATTGTAAATTACACAAACTTGTACCAGATCTCTGAATTCTGGGGTTCAAAGGAGGACTCTGGACTTTAAGGCTTGGGAGTCTTGAGTAGCTCCACTTTCCCTGGCAGGAAAGAGTGGGGAGCCAATGTTTACTGAGAGCCCACCATGAGCCGGGCACCCCAGAATGATATGACTTAGTGTTCCCAACAAACCTGAGGTGTGTGCTGCCATCTCTTCTGACAGAAAAGGAAACTGAGGCTCAGAGAGATGCAAGTAAGGATTTCCCATCTGAATGTGCCTGATTTTGGGCTCTGGCATCCTTCCACCTCACCACTCCGCCATGGGGAAGTTGTGGCCCCTCCACTGACCCCATCCGCCCAGGACAAAGAATGAAAATGTTAATGAAAAGAGTCTAGAGAAGCGTTAGGTATAGTGATGGATGAGAAACTATGTAACGAGTATTAAGGAAACCAGGCTCCTTCAAATATGTCACCTTTCCAAGACACACTCCAACCTGGGTGGCCCATGAATCCAGCCGACGGGCCCCTCCCAGGAGTCCTCCCTGGCCCAGTTTCTCTGCTGAGGGCAGCTCGAAGTGGCTGCACACCGGACAGCACTCCTCAGATTCCTCCTGCCTCGCAACGTCCAGGTCTAGAGCAGAGGCCAGAGCCAAGGAGCCGAGACACAGCCTGGCCATGCAGCCTGGGTCAGGGTTCAGGGAGGGCTCACCAAGTCACCAGATGCAAGAGACCCTCACGAAAGTTCCCAGTCTGTACACTGTCCCAGGCACATTAACTCACACAGTCTAAAACACCAACCAGGCCTCACCAAAAGTTCTCTCATCTGCTTCCTGCTTTCTTTTCCTCCTCTGATAAAATAGAATTATTGGAGCACTCAGTCTACGCTTAGTGTTTTGCAAGTATCTAGTGATTTTACATTTGAATAGAACATGGATTACAACCTTGGAAAGATCACCATAGGGCCGGCCCAGTGGCGCACTGGAGAGTGCGCCACTTGGGAGCGTGGCAGTGCTCCCGCCGAGGGTTCGGATCCCATGTGGAGACCGGTTCCCGCTCACTGGCTGAGCGTGGTGCGGGCGCAACACCGAGGGTTGCAATCCCGTTGCCGGTCCCCGGTACGGGCACGACACCGAGGGTTGCAATCCCATTACTGGTCAGTCAAAAAGACAAAAAGGAAAAAAAAAACAAAAAAAACCCCGAAAGATCACCATAGAGTCAACAAGAAACAAAATGTAATTATCTGAATATGTCACTTTAGATGTGCAGACTTGTGCACGGGTCCCAGGAAGGACACTATGGAAGTGAAGCATCCCAGAGAATGGAATCACACCTGTCCTAGGAGACCATGGGCTCATTCACCTGTCACAGTGGAATCATAGTAACTCTCAGGGCTGAAGGCACCAGTAGCAAGTTTCTATTTCAGGGATCTCTGATTATGTCATTAAGTCCCTGAATTTGCTAACCCTGAAGCCCTCCTACCTCCAGATCTCTTGTCCTATAAGATGATAAATTCCCTATTGTATAAATGAGTTGAGTTTTCTGTTGCACATAGCTGAAAGAATCTTACTTTATTTGGGACAGAAAAAAATAAACACAAACATACAATTGTCCTACTTAAGAAATGCCAGTGTAGGGCTGGCCCGTGGCTCACTCGGGAGGGTGCGGTGCTGATAACACCAAGGCCACGGATTCAGATCCTACATAGGGATGGCCGGTTCGCTCACTGGCTGAGTGTGGTGCTGACAACACCAAGCCAAGTGTTAAGATCCCCTTACCAGTCATCTTTAAAAAAAAGAAATGCCAGTGCACAGCAACAGATTCTGTGTAACTTTTTCATCCGTGCAAGAATCTCAGGACCAGTAAACACATAGCGATTCCCTGCTCCCGAGAAAAATTAGGAAAGGTCACTGGGGCTGGGAGAGAGAAGCCACCATGCCCTAGGAAGAGGCTTTCAAGAAGACGCTCAGAGGAGGTCAGTAAAAATGAGGACAGGAAAACACAGCTCCTGGTTGTGGTAAAACTGAAATGAGCACAAGGTGCGGGGAGCACACACACCACCACGAAGTTGTCATTGACAGCCCAAGACAGGACACTGAGGCTTATGAGGAATAATAGTTGGTGGTCACCCAGCTCTATGCTGGGCCCCGCCGAGCACTTCACACCCACCGTTTTGTTCTATCCTGCAGCAAGAGCAGGAAATGGGCACTAGTATTTCCTCTATCTTCCTGGCAAAAAAAAACTAAGCTTGGAGAGTAAGTCACTTGGCTGAGGAAGCACAGGTCGGTGCAGTTGCCAGGATTAGGACCCAGGTGGTGAGTCTGGAAGCCATACCGCCACCTCAGGAGAGGGAATCTGAAAGGTGCCTCTCTGGGCAGCAATGCTGGGTGCATTACAAAACACTCCAGGCTGTTCCCCATCAAATATCCAAGTGCCGGCCACCCCCACCCCGCAATTCCTTGCTTGCTGGAAATTCCTGCGACGAGGCCTCAGCATTTCCAGCAAGCAAGGAATGATGACAAAGTCATTTCACAGAACTGCTTTTTGTCCATTTAAGGTGCGAAGTCTCATTTGTCCTCCACCCCAGCATTCTGTCTTTTTCGTGAGCATAATTCATAGTAACGAGGCCTCACCAACTACTTTCCTGGTTTTAAGTACATCTGTTGAAAATTCTGTCCTTGTCAGATTTTCACTAACTTACTTTTGCTGTTGGGAATGGACTATGGTACATATAAGAAAAACAGAATAAACAGAAGCCACATCTCCAGAAATATAGTGATAGAGTGATATATAGGTGGGAATTATTAGATATAGCAAACTAGTGGGAAACCCGTGGAACTGTTTTGATAAGGATACCTGGTACAGGTGAAATAAAGATCAACAAAGCAAAGGAATTGTCTGAAACAGCTGGGAACTTAATGAACCAAGAGAATAAGACAGAAACAGACATATTGACCTTGTTATTCTAGGTCTCTATTCGGGTAAGGGGCTTGGGGACACACCTGCTCTTACCTGGGAATGCCACACCTCACACCTCCTGATAAAGAGATGGTACAGCCAACCTGGGAGAGGAAAAAAAAGACGCTTTTAAATGTCATGCATAAGAGACCTGTGATGTCATTTGATAGAACGCTATTTCAGAATAAATCACGTGGCCCGAAGATGAACTTTATATAACCAATTTCTGACTCACTTCATCAAAGTGACAAAAGTGGAGCAAAACAGACTGGAAAAACGTGCTTGCCTGTTTTTGTAACATCACATTTTCCAGTGATTCAGTTCAGTTCCAATGACGTTGTGTCTTCAAGATTGTCCCCAGTGAAGCACAGCATACATGCGGCTTTCGAAGTCGATCCAGGATCACCAGCAGAGAAACCTGCCTTTCTGATCTCAGAGGCAGAGGGATCCAAATAGCAGAAAATTACCTCTTAATTAGATTCAGACTCATTTATTTATGTGACATGCTGCTATGAATGTCAATTTCTAAGTTATCGAACTTAAATAATGGTAAGTATTTTACTAAAATAACATGTAACATTTTTGCAATGCTTCATTATTTTCAATGGACATTTTAACATTGGTGGTCCCTGGTTTTGACCCCCCAGCTAATGCCACCAGCATAATTATTATACCCATGTCACAGAGAAGGAAGCTGAGGGTAAAAAAAACATTGATCGATTTTACGAATTCACACAGCAAATAAATGACACAGCCTAGAACAGAATTTGCATCTCTGTTCTGGTGTGCTTTCTCGCCTAAAGAACAAAGACATGTAAAAATCTTATCAGAAGTTCTAAAGCCAAAGAGGAACTGATGCTCAAAAATATGCTTGGGATTGTTGGGTGGGGAGTGTTTCTAGTTATTTTTTAAACAAAGAAAATGGAAGGGATGGACAAATTGATGGTCTAAGCTTGAAGGTGAATGATGCAGAAAGAAATTGTTGTACTTCTCTTCCCTGACCAATTTCTCAGCCAAGAACTCAGATCCTTAAACTGGGTAGAAACCAAATGGATAAGAGGAAATTCGAATCAAGTTAGGAGATAAAGGGAAAGTGAGTATGTCCTCTGGCCCAGGGGACGTCCAAAAGATCCTTGACCCGTTGGTGCGATCTAAGGAGCTGAGGATACAAGGTGATGTGCAGGATGTAGAATTCTCGTCCAGAGACTTTCAGCAACAACAGTAAGAAAGTAGAAGGGGCTCCCAAATACTGGTTGGTGATTGTAAAGAGCATCCTAGCAAGATTTCAAAATTAATTACATAAGCATTGTTTATGCACTCAATAGGCTAGACATCCCCTGAAGACTGGGATTATTTTGTTTTCCCAGCAGCTACCATAATAACTTACACATCACAGACTCTCAGTAAACATCTGCTGACCAACCTGAATGTAGAAAATGAAGTGGGGATCATTAGCGGCCCTCAGAGGTTCAGTAAGAAAGAGCACAGAAACTTCTCTTTTTTTTTTTTTTTTGATGCAATTCCTAGACTGGTAGATAGTCTGTGTACCTGAGTTTCAGTAGGACATTGGAACAAGTATTTCATAACTCTATAGACAAGACTGGGAAGGATGGTTTGAGAGACGGTTCAGGGAGGGCTCACCAAGTCACCAGATGGATTACCAGCTTGTTGAAAATGGTCATATGGATTACCAGCTTGTTGAAAATATATACTCACAGGGTGAATAAATGATGAACATGAATGTGATGCGAGTCCTCCAGAGCCATCTCTTCAGCCAGATTTTTTTCCAACATTTTGTCCGTTACGTTGATGGGAACATTGTAGATGATTTCCGCTCTAGATAAGATAGTGCAGTAAATTATTTTTCAGGTTTACTAGCATTTTTAATGTGATTATGTTACCTTGCTTGATTAAACTTCAAACTCTTTTTAAATGTGTTTGGTTTTTGGTTTTTTATTGCGGGGGGAAGTTTTAGGTTCACAGCAAAACTGAATACAAAATACAGAGAATTCCCCTATACTCCTTTCCTGCATACAAGCACAGCCTCCCATAGTCAACATCCCCCAACAGAGCAGCACATTTGCAAGAGTGGATAAAGCTACGTGGACACATCATTATCACCCAAAGTCCATAGTTTATATGAGGGTTCACTCTTGGTGTTGTACATTCTGTGGTTTTGACAAATGTATAATGGAATGTATCCACCATTATAGCATCACACAAATAGTTCCACTGCCCTAAAATCCTCTGTGATCTGCCTATTTATCCCTTTATGCCCCTAATCCCTGACAACTCAAAGAGACTAATCCTTTTACTGTCTCCCTAGTTTTTCCTTTTCCAGAACGTCATATAAGTAGTATCATACAGAATGTAATCTTTTCAGATTGACTACTTTCACTTGGCAATATATGTTTATGCATTTAAGTTTCCTCTATGTCTTTCCACGACTTGATAGTTCATTTCTTTTCAGCCCTGAATACTGTTACATTTTCTGGATCTACCATGGCTTATTTGTCCATTCACCTACTAAAAGACATCTTGGCTGCTTCCACGTTTTTGCAATTATAAATAAAGCTGCTATAAACATCAGTGTGCAGATTTTTGTGTGGACATGTGGGTAATTACCATTTGTTTGATCAAATGGTTAACAGTATGTTTAGTTTTGTAAGAAATTGTCAAACTGTCTTCCAAAGTAGCTATTCCCTTATGCATTACCACCAGCAATAAATGTTCCTGTGGCTTCACATCCTCGCCAGCATTTTCTGTTGTCACTGTTTGGGATTTTGGCCATTCTAATAGGTGTGTAGTGGTATCTTATTATAGCTTTAATTTGCAATTCCCTAATGACAAATAATGTTGAACATCTTTTCATATGCTTATTGACTTTTAAAAAGAAGGAAAGAGTGGAGGACTTATACTATCCAATCTCAAGACTTAACTAAAGGATTCAGTGCAGTGTGGCATTGATCTAGTCACATACATATAGACTGATGGAACAAAATAGACAGTATCTAGAAGTGGAGCCTGTTTACAAGGCCAATTGATTTTTGATCATAAAGGATAATCTTTATACAAAATGTTGCTGGAGCAACTGGATATCTGTATGAAAATAAATTAATCTCAACATTTACTTTACACCAAATTTTAAAAAATAACTAAATATTGATCTTAGACCTAAACGTAACGGCTAAATTATAAAACTTTCAGAAGAATACATAGGAAATAACCAGTGTGAACTTAAGTTAGGCAATGATGATTTATATAGGACTCAAAAAGTTAAACTGTAGAAGAAAATATTAATAAAATGAACTTCATCAAAATTACAAATTTTGCTCTTTGAAAGAGAGTTAAAAGACAAAAAGACAAGCCAAAGATTGGGAGAAATATTTGAAAGCATGTATCTGACAAAGAATTTATATCCAGAATATATATGGCCAATAAATATATTAAAACATATATAACATCATTAGTTATCAAGAAAATATAGATTAAAACCTCAGTGAAATGCCATTACAAATGCACCAGAGTGGCTAAAATGAAAAAAACTGGCAATATCCCAAGGGCTAAATCATGTATTGATAAGGATGTGGAACACATGGAAATCTCATACATTCTGTTTGAAATGTAAAATGAGCATCAATTTTGGGAAACAGTTTAGCAGTTAAACAGTTAAACATAAACTTAACACATCATCCAACAATTGCACTCCTAGGTAGTTACCCAAGAGAAATGAAAACATGTCTACATAAAGACATGTACAGTAAATGTTCTTAGCAGCATTATTTGTAATAGCCAAAATTTGGGAACATCTCATGCCCATCAATGAATGAATGAATAAACAAATTATAGCATAATGACATATAGTGAGGGGTCTTCAAAAGTTCATGGAAAGATTTGCATTATCTTTTAATTCCATTTTCCACAAACATTTTGAAGTACCTTGTATGTACATTTGTGTGTATGTATATACATATATTACATCTATATATGTGTACATATATATATATATATGAATGCTTGTTTGTTTTTGTTTTTGTTGCCTGTGTTTTTGGTGTCATATCTATAAAATTACTGTGAAAACCAAAGTCATGAAGCTCTTCCCCTGTGTATTTTTCTGCAGTTTTATAGTGTCAGGTTTTATGTTTAAGTCTTTAATCCATTTTGACCGACTTTTGAGTACATGTAAGACAAGGGTCCAATTTCTTTCTTTTACATGTAGATATCCAGTTTTCTCAACATTTGTTGAAGAAACTAATCTCTCCCCATCGGGCATTCTTGGCACCCTCGTCAAAGACTAGTTGACTATACACATATGGATTTATTTCTAGGCTTTCTATTCTGTTCCCCTGGTCTATATGTCTGTCTTTAGGTCAATTCTGTACTGTTTTGATCACAGTAGCTTTGTAATATATTTTGAAATCAGGAAATGTGGGGCCTCCAGGTTTATTCTTTCTCAGGCCTTGTTTAGTTATACATGGTCTTTTGTGATTCCATATGAATTGTAGAATTGTTTTTTCTATTTCTGTAGAAACTGCCACTGGGACTTTGGTAGAGGTTGCATTGAATATGTAGAACACTTTGGGTAGGATGGGCATGTTTAACAATATTAAGTCTTTCAATTCATTAACATGGGATGTCTTTCCATTTGTTTGTGTATTCCTTAATTTCTTTCATCAAATTTGTATTTTTCTTTTTTTCATTAAATTTTTATTTTGTCAATATACAACGTACATGATTATTACGGCCCATCACCGACACCTCCCTCCCTCCTCCCTCTCTCCCCTCCCCCCCAAGAATGTCCTTTC
>NW_007738246.1:45109-45748 GCF_000696425.1 Galeopterus variegatus | reverse complement strand
GCTGGCAGTTCTTTTCTTTTAGTACTTTGAGTATATCATCCCATTCTCTCCTGACCTGTAGTGTTTCTGCAGAGAATTCTGCTGTTAGTCTAATGGGGATTCCCTTCATAGTGACTTGATGGTTTTCTCTTGATGTTTTTAGAATTCTCTCTTTGTCTTTAACTTTAGATAGTTTGACTACAATATGTCTTGGAGTTAACCTATTTGTGTTGAATCTATTTGGGGACCTTTGAGGTTCCTGGATTTGGATCTCTTCATCTTTCCTAAGACTAAGGAAGTTTTCAGCTGTTATTTCTTTAAATAGGTTTTTAATATCTTTTTGTTTTCTTCTTCTTCTGGAATGCCCATAATTTGAATATTTATTCACTTAATAATATCCCATAGATCTCATAAGCTTTGCTCATTCCTCTTTATTTATTTTTTCTTTTTTGTCTTCCTGTGTTATTTCAAAGCTGTTATCATCAAGATTGGAAATTCTTTCTTCTGCTTGATCTAGTCTGTTGCTGAGACTCTCAGATGCATTTTTATTTCATTCAAGTAATTCTCTGATCCAAATATTTCTGCTTGATTTTTTAAATGATATCTCTTTATTGAATTTCTCATTCAGATAGTGAATTATTTTTCTGATTTTAGTGAACT
>NW_007738246.1:40515-42320 GCF_000696425.1 Galeopterus variegatus | reverse complement strand
ACCATTAGCTAAGAAGATCAGTACAAAGGAAAGGGATTATCAAGAGAAGGAGAAAAAGGCCTCAAAGGCACTGCAGAAGCCTCTGGGGCCAACCCTTCCATTTCAGGCCCAAAGGCCTAGGGAGACAGAATGGTCTTGGAGAACAGGCCTGAGGCACCCTCCATGGGCTTGCTGCCTGGGACCACCTCGGGAAGCTGCTTCCAGCACCAGCTCCCCAGCTGCTTTGGCTGCTCCAGCTGTGGCTAAATTGGCCCAGGTGTGGCTGGGCCTGCAGCTTTGGAAAATACAAGCTGGAAGCCTTGGCAGCGTCAACGTGGTGTTAGGTCTGCAGGCTCACAGAATGCCAGAGCTCGGAAGGCTTGGGAGCCTCCACCGCAATTTGAAAAGATGTATGGAAAAGTCCGGGGACCAGGAAGAGATCTGTCATAGGGGCGGAGTCAACACAGACAGCCTTCACTAGAGCAATGCCAAATGGAAACGTGTGGTCGGAGTTGCAGTAGAGGAACCCCATCAGTGCCATGTCTAGTGGAGCTGTGAGAGCAGGACTGCCACAGAGACCCCAGACCTGTGGCGCTACCAGAGTGCAACGCCAGCCTGGGAGAAGTGAAGCATCACCTGAGACCAGGAAAGCGATAGGAGCGGAGCTGCCTGAGGACTTGGGGACCCAACGCCCACACCAGTGTGCACAGGACATTGAACATGGAATCAAGGTACATGATTCACCAGCTTTGAGATTTGATGCCTGCCCTGTTGGGTTTCAGGCTTTTTTGGGACCTGTTGCCCCTTTCTTTTGGCCTATTT
Source organism: Galeopterus variegatus (assembly GCF_000696425.1). Classification (NCBI taxonomy): domain Eukaryota; kingdom Metazoa; phylum Chordata; class Mammalia; order Dermoptera; family Cynocephalidae; genus Galeopterus; species Galeopterus variegatus. The sequence goes on along the minus strand of NW_007738246.1, from coordinate 41,519 downwards.
TTCCCTATTGGAATGGGAATATGTACCGTATGTTTGTCCCACCATTGTATCTTGGAAGTAGATAACTTGTATTGATTTCACAGATGGGACTTTAAACTTTGGACTTTTGAGCTGAAACAAGTTAAGACTTTGGGGATGAAGTGAATGTATTTGTATGTGAAAAAGACTTAAGTTTTGGGGGGCCAGGGGCAGAATGTAGTGGATTGAATTATGTCCCCCCAAACTCACTGAAGCTTAAATTGTGTGCCCCAAGTCTTACGTACTAGAAACTTAGCCCCCACTGTGACTGTTAAGAGGGTGGGAAATCCTATGATGGTAATTGAAAGGAGGAGCCTTGAAGAGGTGATTGGATTGTAGGTCCGTGCAGTAGTGAATGGATTAATAATGGTGGTCAGGGGCATGGTTCTGAGGGCTTTAAAAGAAGAGAGTCTGTCTTTTTTTCTCTCTCTCTCTCTGCTCTCTCTGCTTCCACCATCTTGCAATGTGAGACCCCTGGGTCACTGGTGCCACCACCAGATGGACTTTGGACTTCCCAGTCACAGAGACTGTAAGCAATAAATGTCGTTTTTCTTTATAAATTACACAGTTGCAGGTCTTTTGTTACAAGCATCATAAAAGGACTAATACAGCCGCTGTGCGCTCAGGCTTCAAGCTGGGGTCAGGGCATTGTGGCCTCTCCTCTGAGTGCACTTGGATGACTGCTGTGTCTTGCAAGTGCTGTGGCTACTGGCCCCAGGGGAGGGCATACTCCCATAATGGCTTTGATTTCAAGATTGCACCCTGCATTGGCTTAGGTCCCAAGGTGGGGGTGGGGACTGCACCATTTGTGCTAGTGTCCAGAGTGATGCAGTGTGTGTATTCTTTTTTTTTTTTTTTCCCTTTTTGTCTTTTTTCGTGTCTGGCAACGGACCGCAACCCTCAGTGTTGCACCCGTACCGGACCAGGACCGGCAACAGGATCACAACCCTCAGTGCTGCGCCCGCACCTCGCTCAGCCAGTGAGCG
>NW_007738246.1:37831-39834 GCF_000696425.1 Galeopterus variegatus | reverse complement strand
GGACCGGCAACAGGATCACAACCCTCAGTGCTGCGCCCGCACCTCGCTCAGCCAGTGAGCGGGAACCAGTCTGTATGTGGGATCCGAACCCTCGGCGGGAGCGTCGCCGCGCTCCCAAGCGGCGCACTGTAGCAGTGCGCCACTGGGCTGGCCCCAGTGTGTGTATTCTAATGCACTCCCCACACCTGGCTCTGGGCTTGTCCTGCCAAAGCATCTGCAGACCTTTGCACTGAGTATGGGCTTGGTGTGGGTCCTTTGCCTACACTGGTGTTGTGGACGTGGCAGCTGTGGCTGTGTGCCCCTCTCTCCTCTCTGTGCCATCATCCTTGGCTTTCGTGCTCCACAGGGGTCTCACCAGTCTCCTGCTGCACTCCTACGCTCCCCCACAAATGCTCCCCCATGTTCTTCTTGATGGATGCTGACTCCTAATTTGATCTTCTATATCAATTTTCTTCATAATAAAAAACGTGAAACCACATGATAGAATAAACTCCCAAACTATAAATAAATGCAGAAGAGCCTTAATTCTTAAAGAATTATGAAACAAGGCATTAAATGTAGGTAGAATCTGAACAATAATAAATGAATGCTCATGTTTCCATTCGACAATATCAAATGCTATCAATAACTTTAGTGCCCAAGGCTGCCTCTTCCAATTCTCTCACAGCAGAAGCAGCCAGTGACCTAAATTTTGTGTTTATCCCTCTCTTGCCAGTCTTTAGTTGTCATAGGCAGATAGATGACAGTTGATAGATGACAAAAGGGTGATAAACAGCTAGATGATAGATATATTGATAGACATTGATAGATGACAGGTAGATGAGCAGACAGGGAGGTACATGCACCGTTTAGCTGTGACTGTTTTTAACCTTTGCATGGAATCACAGTGTTTAGATTCCTCTATGGCTTTGCTCACTCAGTGGCAGCCCTTGGACATCTGTCTTCAGGGTGTGCGTAGCTGGGTTCACATGTGAAAACACTGCAGCTGATGGAGCTGTCTTCCTGTCAAAGGCTTGTGGGTGGCTTCCAGGAGCTGCTTCTTATGAGCACACCGCCAGGAGCACGGTCCTCTCACGCGGCGAGGGTATGGAAGGACGCCTCTGGAACTGTCGCATGCGTGCATTCCAGCCTCCCCGAGGAGCGGGCACTGTCTTCCAAGCAGGTCACACTGGTCTACGCTCCCACCAGCTCCTCACCTCGCAAAATTGGACCCACCAGACTTCTTAATCCTTGTCTACCTGGTGGGTGTAAAAATGGATCCAACTGTGAGTATAATTTGCATTCACCTGATTAGCATCGAAGTAGGCATTTTTCATATATATTGACCTGTAGGTTTTCTGCCTTTGTCCTTAACAAGTTTTCCATCGAGTTATTTGTGTTTTCCTCATTTATTTAGGAATTCTTTAAGTATTCTGTAGACTAATCATTTATCCAGTTTAGTATACTGCAAATATCTCCTTCAGCTTTTTTTTTTTTTTCCTTTTACAGTGTGATCAGGCTGTTTTTTGACAAACTAAACTAGGTTTCTCAATCTTGGTGCTGCTGACATTTGGGGCTGGACGATTCTCTGTGCTGGGTACTGTCCTGTGCACTGTAGGATGTTTAGCAGCATCCCTGGCCTGCACCCACCAGATGCCATCAGTAGCCCCAGGTCATGACAACCACAGACGTCTCCAGACATTGATGAACGTCCCCGGTGGGGTGTGGGTGTCCCCTGCTGAGGATCACTGGACCGGATCATCTTCAGTGTAATGACTTCAGATGTATCAATTCAGTTTTGACTGGTGCTTTTGTTTTTTCCATTTTAAAAAGAAATCCAATGTGACAATAAGCTCTAAAGACATGCACAGGTTTTATTCTAGACATTATAAATGTTAGCCCTTCAAACTTGTATTGTAGTCCATGTATTTTATTTTTGCTTATGGTTTGAAATAGGATCATGGTCGGGGCCGGCCCGGTGGCGCACTGGATAGTGCGCCGCTTGGGAAGCGCGGTGGCGCTCC
>NW_007738246.1:35061-37414 GCF_000696425.1 Galeopterus variegatus | reverse complement strand
AAAAAAAAAAAAAAAAGAAATAGGATCATGGTTCATTTTCCCCCGTATCATAACCAGCTGCTGCGGTACCTTTGGTGGAACAATCCAGGCTTCCTCGCTCCCCTGCACTTCCAAAGCTGCCAACGGCAATCTTCTGTGGACTTCTACTCCGTTGCAGGGATGTTTGGTTTATGCCTGTGCTGGTAAATCACCCCATTTTAATTTTTATTGCTTTGAAGCAGCCCTGATATCTGGTCACTAACCCCCCTCCCGTACACACTTTGCCCTTTATTCTCCTTTAAGTGGGTCTGGACTTTTACTGGCTTTTCTGCTTTCAAGGAGCAGTTTTTCAAATTCTATAAAACTCTTATTGGAATCAGTTTGGGGGAATTGACCTCTTCATGATAATTAGCCTTCACGTCCACGATCGTGGCATATACGTCCTCTATTTCGGTGTTGCTTAACATCTTTCAATAAAGCTTTCTGGTCTTTTGCAAGTTTTGTTAGACTCATTTCTATATGTAGTTTGAATTGTGATTCTAAAAGTTACTTTTTTAAAAAATTACATTTTTGTTGCTGGTATGTAAAAATGAAATTTGCTTGGCCATGTTGATTTTTTTTTTAAATCCAGCAATCTTAAGAGATTCTTATTAATTCTAACATTTTTTCTATATTATATGTATATTTAAAATTTAGGTAATCATGTTATCTATAATTGTATCATCTATAGTCTTTCCCCTTCGTTTGCAATTCTTAGATCTTTATTTTTCCTCTCAATTTATTGTGCTGGCTGCTGAAGTTGTCATGTAGGATTTTGTCCTGTTTCTAATTTTAAAGGAAAATTTCAACAAACCAAATCCAGTGATGTATGAAAAGATAACGAGCTTAGTCCAATTTCGTCTTATCTGGAGAATGCCAGGGTGGTTGAACATTAGCCCATCTGTAAATGCCATTTACCACGTTAGTGAACTAAAAGAGGAAGAACAGACGGTCACCTCAAAGGATGAAACTGGTCTAGGTTCACGATGTTTCCACACGTGGCTGGATCTGCCTTGCTCCTATTTCTCATGTGGTAAAACATGCATGTGACCTACCATGGCAGCCACTAGCTGAGTGCACAGTTCAGTGGCATCGAGCACATTCACATGCCACGCCACGGTCACCATTGCCCGTCCCCAGGACGCTTTCATCTTCCCAGCTGGAACTCTGTCCCATTAAATAATGATTCCCCCTTCCCCACCCCTCAGCCTCGGACACCCGCCTCTCTGCTTCCTGTCTCTATGGATTCGTGTTCATATTTTGAGGTACGTGTTCATGTGTGTGATTAGTCTGCAGTTTCCTTCCTGGTATGTTCTTTAGTTTTGGATGAAATTATGTTTTCACATAGAAACAGTTGAAGAGTTTGCATAAGATTCACCCCTAAAGACTTCTGGGCTTGGTGATTTCTGGTGGGCACATTTTTCATTCTTTCTTCGATTTCTGTGAAGTTTTTATGACTATCTATTTTTTCCAGTGACTCAACTTTGCTAAATTATACTTTTCCAAGGAGTTTTTCCATTTCATCCAGTGTTCAACTATTTTGGTGCATTATTAAAAAATCGTATTAACTTACTGCTTTTAATTTCTATTCAAGTTTCCATGTGTCCAGGTTTTCTTATAGGCTGGTTCTAAACGTGTTTATATTTCCCCTCTGTTTATGAAGAAGCAGCAGTAGTTCCGGGTCTCACGGCCACCTGGAGCCTGTTTTCCAACACCTCTGCTCCTGGCGTTCCTGACGGAGAATTGGACAGGGACGCGTGTCCCCGCCGGGCGGTCTCCAAGCCTCAGCTCTGTTCTCTTCTGAGCCCCGAGCTGCTGAGCCCTGGGGTCAGCTCTGTGAGCCCTGGTGCCTTGAAATAAACATGTGGATACTTTGTTCTCGTTGTTTCAGTGTAACAACAACAAAAATTTCAGGCTACGAATTTACTCCGAGCCACATCACATAATTGTTATGTGCGGCTACTCCATGTAGAACGTTTTTAAATTACACTAAAAAAGATTACAAAGATAATATATGTGCTGGGTAAGGAATTCAAACACGTCCAATGCCTAAGGTGGGAAGTCTGTCCCCGTCTCACGGCTCCTCCTTACCCATCACGCTCGGGGAAACGCGTAGACAGTTAACTGACCGGTGTGTTTTATCAAAAAGCTTGCTGTCCGCCTACAAATTAAACACAGCCATGTACATTTTAAACAGAAATGAGGTCACAATATAAATGTCATCTTTCAAATTATTATTTTTTCCTGAACCTCGTACCATAAACTTCTTTTTCAGTCAATACTTAAAGTTTAACCATTTTGAATGATCTGTATTAGTCCATCATGTGTATATGTA
>NW_007738246.1:31574-34086 GCF_000696425.1 Galeopterus variegatus | reverse complement strand
TACATATACACATGATGGACTAATACAGATCATTCAAAATGGTTAAACTTTAAGTATTGACGGTTTTTCAGATTTTTCTTGTTGTCATGTCCTGGGCAGTTTTGAGGGGGACCGGTCAGGTATTTTGTAGCATGCCCTGGAACAGGACTTTTCTGATGTTTTCTCATGGCTGGTCTGGGATTCTGCGTTCTTGGAAGACCCCAGCGGTGCAGTGCCCTCCTGGTCCCATCCTATCCAGGGCCTGTCACAGCAGTGGGATTCCTCGCATGGGGCCAGGCATGTCCGTCAGGTGTGTCCACTGTAGAGTTATTCCTTTTTCTCTCCTTCATTTAAAAGTTGTCTTTAATCACACTTTTTATTTTCTCTCCTATCCAAGAATTATATGGGGTAAATTTTTTTAACTTCTCAGAGTCTTCTGTTTGTTTGTGTGTAATTTGCCTCTAATTATTACGTTCCAATTTCATTATTTTATGCTCAGCACTTGTGACCCAGGGGGCTTTCTTAATTTTTATTTTTAGAACTTATTGTGATGATTTGCCACTGAATACAAGTTCCTTTTTTGTTAATGTTCTGTGGGTGCTGGGACAGAGGGAATCTTCTCAAGTTATTGGGGTATGTATTTTGGTAAATATATAATAAATCTAATGAATTCATCTTGGTATTCGCATGTCCTATAGCCTAGTTTATTTGTTTCTGTATAAATTATCATAGACTAAGACAGTGGGAAAATCTCTGCCCAATATTGAGCATGCATCATTTTTCTAAACTTTTAGATGTCTTTTGCTTTGTGTATCTTTATATGTTTTTATTTTTCTTAAGCAGCTTTAGGGCAGTAGCAGATTTATTTAATTTCTGCATTTTTCTCCATTGGAAATACCTAACATTTCCTGTTTTAAAAGCTTGTCTTTGCACTCCCAGGCATGGTTTCTTCTCCGTGACTGTCCTCCTCTGCGGTGTGTGGGTGTCTCACGGGCGGGCGGCGTCCGGGGGATGCAGGGCCCCACCCGAGAACCTCTGTCCTAACAATAGCTCCAGCACTGCAGGGTTCTAGCGTGTTACAGGATTTTCAGAAAAACCGATGGATTTGTTTTACTTCTGGCTCCTTTGTCCTTTCCCTTTGGTCTCTCTTCCTTGTGATGTCGTGTGTTTTCTTCCTGTTCCTGCGTGGACTCTGTTTTCATGCCTTTGTTTACTCCAGTGTTTAGGAAAGGACGTGGCCGGTCTTTAGACCTGCACGTGGTGATTGTTAGTTCACAGGAAATGACTCCTCGGCGGGTCCCCTGAGTTGTCAGAAGGCAGGAGGATGTGCTGTCTCCAGCCAGGGCGCCGGCAGATGTCCCTCCCCTGCTCCTTTCTGCTTCTCAATCTTCCCGAGTAGGCGGGTGACAGGTCTAGCTCTGTCATGGCGCCTTCGGCAGGCTGGGCTGCTAGTGGGCATGTCAGGCCTCGTTGGTCACCATTCCTGGGACTCTTTCCGCTTGTGGACACAGGCTCACGCTCCCGGGGGCTCAGCCATGGGCAGTCCCGACCTCTGGCTGTAGGTGCCTGAAAAGCAACTTGGCCTCCCTCCACCGACGTGCAGCCGGGGCTGGGGCTGAGCGCCTGGCTCACGTTCTGCTGACACAGCGTGAGGGCGGAGGGGCTGGGAGTGTCACCAAGTGGGTAGTAGCCTTGCTCCCATGTCCAGGCTGCTGCAGAATAGCCCCGAGATGCTTCTCATGGGAACAGGAAGTTCTGTGTCTTGATAAGGGAGGCTCCTCGGGGATCCCCTGGCCTCAGAAGGGCCTGGTGAGCAAGTCCCAGAAGGGCATCTCCACTTTGTGACATGTGCTTGCTCTGAAGTCTTTGAGAGGCTTTCTCATGACAAAGAGATGAGACTGATTTGGTGGAGTCATGGAATAGAAACTAGAGTTGGGCTTTTCCCATGAGGACTTTCCGGAAAATCGGCTAACCGCTAACAAGTCAGGTGAGGCATTGAGTGGGGTTGATCTAAAGGCAGTGGCCACTTCCCAGCAGGGGCTTAGACTGTGAGACCTGCAGACCCCCAAACGTGGGACCACCCACCTGGCAGCACATCGGGGGGTGAGTCCTTCCAAGCCCCAGTGGGATGGGGTGGCTGTCAGGGGGCCCCTCCGTCTCCTGTCCCTGGAGCCCTGTGTGGCTGTTCTCTGTCTCCACTGTCTTCTGGCCAGACATCCACACTTTGGGGACCTTAGGGGCCAGACAGGTCCAGCCGTGAATGACCCCGTGCCCCGCCCATCAACGATGAAGTCCGTGTCTGTGTGGGAAGCCCCTGGGCTTTGTCTGCGTTGGGCTGGGGTGGCCCTACGATCTGGAAGGCACAGCCAGCCCAGACTCTACACCCACCAGTGGGTCCTCTTATTTGAGTGGTGTATAGTGCCTGTGCCATTTGACTTGGCCCCAGAGATCCCACTGGCACAGACGCGTGCAGTCCTGGGTGGCTGTTCACTGTCGGCTCGCTGTCCTCTTCTGCCCGAGACTTCTGACAAAA
>NW_007738246.1:23963-31261 GCF_000696425.1 Galeopterus variegatus | reverse complement strand
GTCCTGGGTGGCTGTTCACTGTCGGCTCGCTGTCCTCTTCTGCCCGAGACTTCTGACAAAAAATCGGCTGTGCTGCTTGTCGCGTTTTATTCTTCAGCTTTCATCGTGGTTTAAGGGGCTTCAGGTGGCTCTGAGCGAGCACCCAGTGCTGTGCGAGGTGCTGGTGACCGGCCCTGCCTCCTGCAGCCGACCCCCCTCAGGGCTGTCCGGAGTTCTTAATTGTCTAATTTCCTGTCAGAGCCCAAGTGAAAACAAGTCAGAAACGGACCTCCCGGTTCTCTCCCGATTTGCAGAGATTCTGGAGGATGTCAGGGTTTGCTAAATTGAAGCTGTGGCAAACTTCCTCAGGGCTGTCCGGAGTTCTTAATTGTCTAATTTCCTGTCAGAGCCCAAGTGAAAACAAGGCAGAAACGGACCTCCCGGTTCTCTCCCGATTTGCAGAGATTCTGGAGGATGTCAGGGTTTGCTAAATTGAAGCTGTGGCAAACTCTGTGGATGACTGTGGAATGACAAGAGACCCTCTGGATTAATTGTGCTGGAAAATTGAGATCCGTGAGGACAGAGAAGCAAGTGTCCTGCGGTGCAGCCATGTGCGTAGGCCTCCCCTCCCACCCCAGCGCTGGGCTTTCGTTTCTTGCCCCGAGGAGTTCAGACTCCAGCACGGAAGATGCCGGTGCTGCTCAGGCTGAAAAGAGCCCCAGAGCGGGAAAGAGCCTCCCAGCTCTCGCTGAGCGTGGGCGCCACCAGCGTCCAGCATCACAACCCTCAGAGGCTGACCCTGCTGGGATTCCCAGGTCTTTGCAGCTGTAATGAGTTCAGATGAGGTCAGACCGCAGTAGGGTGGGCACTAAATCCAGTGACTTGTGTTCTTGTAAAAGGGGACACGTGGACACACAGACAGATGTGCACAGAGGGGGATGCTGTGCACAGATGGAGGCAGAGAGAGACGCATCTACAAACCAAGGACACTAGAGATCACTAGCAACCCCCAGCTTCTGCAGGAGCGCGGCCTGGAGCAGATCCTCTCGCAGCCTCGGAAGGAGCCAGCCCGCCCGCGCCTGGATCTCAGACTCTGGCCTCCAGAACCGTGAGGCAATAAAGTTCTGAGGCTGCAGCCACCAGGTTTGTGGTGATTTGTGACAGCCGCCGCAGGGCACTGGCACGCAAGGCTGTCAGATTCTTCCCCACTGCAGAGCTCATCTGACCTGTTCAGACCCGTCTCCTGCCACGGCCGCGTGGCTTCCTGGAAGGAGGACTTCCTGGCCTGTCTCCATCATGAACTTGATACTCATGCTGTGAAAACCCCCGAGGGGAAGGCGTGTGGGCGTGAGTGCTCCAGTGGGCTGAGGCTGGGCGGCTGTCGCCACTGTCCTGTCCTCGGCGTCCAGGCGTGAGAACGCAGCGTGGCAGCAGCTACGGGCCGTCCGAGGGGAAGGTGGCTCACGTGTCGCTTCGGCTTTGGGAACAGCTGAAGGAACGTCAGCTACCACCTAGACTGGCGGGAGAAGTTGTCTTTTGAAAAACAACAGAAATTAATCTTTTATTTTCAAAAAAAGTGACATATTGCATTAGAGGGGAGGGGCCTGGTCACAGCACAAGGCAGGTTCGAGTGACATGTGACGCTGCAGTTCTGGGTCTCCTCCCCGCCATCCCAGGGGACGCGGTTTGAGGAGGATTTAGCAGGAGGGCGCTGCGTCCTGCTCGGAGTCCTGCGGAGGCTCCGGGAGCTGCTGTTGCTGGCTCCGCTCTTCTGGGCTTTGGGGTGGCCGCTGGCTGGGATGTGATCCCATGGTGACGGGACTTCTGGGGCAGGAAGGGTCGTCGCGTGGGTGGATGGGTGGCTGCGGCACATCTCCACGAAGGAGAGGAGTCCCGAGCTGCAGGTCGCCTCCTTCTGGACCTGCTCTCGGAAGGCTGGAAGGTCAGTGCGGTTTGCGGCCTCGCTTGCTGGCCTGACCTCTCCTGTTGCTGCCCATCACCAGCCACTGGGGACCGTTGGAGCTGCGGCACCCTCCGAGGGACCCGTGCGGGCAGGCCCGGCCTTGCTGGTGTTTGCGGGAATCTCCACCCCCCTGACCTGGCTTGTGCTGGTTAGGCCTCGAGGTTCCCAGTGCTGTTGATCCCTGTGGAGCTTTGCTGCTTTCTCCAGGAGCAGTTCCAACTTCCAGCCCCTGGTAATTTATCCCGATGTGCCAGGGGTTGCTGGAGCAGCGGCTCTGAGGATCAGGGACTGGACACGCCCACTGGGTGTCAGACAGAGGGAGGCCCAGTGCTGGCATCGGGTGGACTCTGAGAGGTTGGCCAGGGTCCCCATGGATTGGAGCGGGGGCACTGCCACCGGGTCGTGTGGCAGGAGGCTTTGCCTCATCCGGAGGACTGGCAGCAGATCCCCCAGATAGTGAGTGGCATCCTCAGGAGGGGCCACTCAGGTTCTCTGGTGCCTGGTGCTACCTGTGTCCCCCATGCACCCGGGGGCACTGTTGTGGCATCATCATGCCCTGCCTGGCTGTCTCCTCCAGCCTGAACATGCTCAGAGGCTGGGCTGAGGCTCGCAGGGAGCCCCTGGTGCATTCTCTGCCCCTTGCATGGTGGTGTCCTGTCAGCTTTGCTGGGGGCTGAGCTGTGTCCCCAAAATTCCCCCAAGGTCCCAAACCTCAGCTCCTCAGAACATCACTGTGTTTGGAGAGGGGGTTTTAAAGGTAAAACAAGGTCACTAGGGTGCCCTGATCCCACATGTCAGTGTCCTTATAAAAACAGGAGATCAGGACACAAACATCCACAGAGGGACGACCGCATGAGGACACAGCGAGGAGAGAGGCCTTGGGCGGAACCTGCCCTGCCGCACCTGGATCTAGGGCCTCCCCGCTCCAGGACTGTCAGAGAACTTCTGTCGCTTGAGCCGCCCGGCCTGTGGCGCTGTGTTGTGTCAGCCCTGTGGCACTCACACAACTGCAGTGGCAGTGCGGCAGTGCCACCTCCGACTTTGTCTGTCCTACCACAGCCCCGTTTCCAGAAGGAATATGTGACTTCGATAGAGAAAGGTTTTTGTTTCTTTCGCATGGTCGTGTTACTGGGGCGGTGCAGTGGGTGGTGGGCCTGTTCCCAGAAACCGCATCGCAGAGTGCTGTGCATGGAGCTGCCTTGTCCTTCCGTGTTCTGGTCTGGAACAGCCCTCGCCCCCCCAGTCCACCCCCCTACTGACACCGACACTGCCCACGAGATCCCGTGTGCACAGGCACATGTCCCAGCACCCGAGACCCCCACTCACTCACACCCACTGCATGATCCCATGGGTGACGCCTCCCCGGGGCTCCCAGGCTCCGTGGCTGCCCTGGCCTTGCTGCGTCTCTGTTTCGTTCCTCTAGGTGCACCGTCACCAACAACGTCCCCACCGTCCTCATAGCCCCACGGAGTCCACCACGTCTCTCAGCACCTTGGGTGACGCCTCCCCGGGGCTCCCAGGCTCCGTGGCTGCCCTGGCCTTGCTGCGTCTCTGTCTCGTTCCTCTAGGTGCACCGTCACCAACAACGTCCCCACCGTCCTCATAGCCCCACGGAGCCCACCACGTCTCTCAGCACCCACCAGATTCCCAGCAACGGTTTCATTCAGCAAGTGAGTGTGGAAGGCAAGACTGAAATGTATTTTCCAGAGGTCAGGACTCCACTCTACAGGGAACACAGCGAGGATCGAGACAGCCACTGCTAACGATGCGAATGCTGGCCAGTAGCGCCTGGTCCACGGGCTCAGACAGCGGGAACATCCCTCCGGCAGAGCACGAAGTCCGGAAGCAGGGCAGCTGCAGGCGGCTTCGTTCAGCAGCACCGGGACACCGTCCAGGCTGCAGGCGTTTGCACAGCTCCTGTCTCTCACCCCCAGCATCCCGGCTCCTGCTGTGGGCCAGCTCCCCTCGTGGGCTCACAGTGGATGCAGCAGCTCTGGGGCTCATATCCAGTGACAACATCCAAAGGCAGAAAGATCAGCCTGGGCTTGCTTCTTCTTGGGTGTCTCTGTAGATCAGTCAGAAACAGCACCCAGAGCCACTTGGAGACCTCGCCTGGTGGGGCAGGTGGGAGGGAGGCAGAGGGAGGCTTGCGTGTGTGTTGGGGTGGGGTTAGCAACATCTGCTGCAGAAACCAGGACTCAGCCGCCACCGAGCCCCCGTGTGGCTGACCAGGCTGGGTCCTCACAGGGGAATCCTCCCCACCCCCATTTCACATGCACAGAGATAAAATTCCTTCGCCCAGGACAGCTAAGCAATAGTTGCCCGAGGTGGATTCCTAAATCCCCAGTCTTTTCACATCAAACCAGTCCTTGCTAATCTGCGTGAGGGTCTCCGTGCGCCTCTTGTGGATGGGTCATTAGAATGTGACACGTGCAGTCCCTCTTTCCTGCTCGTGTGGGGGCGACCACTGCACGGCTCTGATGCGGTCCCTGACCCTCAGAGGGGGTTGCTGGTGGCTTTTCCCTGTGGCCCTGCGTGGTTGGCGTTTAAGCCAGGGAGGGTCCCGGTGGTCGGCACGTGGTCTCGCGGGCGCTCCCTCCATAGGCTGGACACGGCCACGGCTGTGACGTGGGGCCGGGGCCCGCAGCGTGGGTTCTGCGCCCCTCCCTCGGGAGTCCGGCGGTGACAATGGTCTGGACGCGCCTGCAGAGCCGGAAGAACTAATTTATTTGAATAGATTCATGTAATAAAGTATTTAAATGACTGTAGCATTCTCCATATTTTATTTTCTCCTCTTGGAGCTTATGACAAATAATTCGGGTTTCATGAAATATATATTTTAAATGCCTTTACCCACCAAAAGAGCAATTCCCTCGCATGTTAATTAGACGGGAGAGATAAAATTTGATGCACGAGAGCCTATTTATAATGTGCCTTATTAATCATCCCCTGTTTCCGGAAATATATATTTTAAATGCCTTTACCCACCAAAAGAGCAATTCCCTCGCATGTTAATTAGATGGGAGAGATAAAATTTGATGCACGAGAGCCTATTTATAATGTGCCTTATTAATCATCCCGTTTCCAAGAAAATAATTATGCTGGACAAATGATAATATTTTGCTCTTGTAACTGTGTCTCTGCATTTATTCAAAACTCTGGATGCTTTGCATTTGGCATCCGATTAATTATTTTTCTGAGAAAGACGGATGGTTTTTGACGTTTTTGTAGATGTTTTTCGCTAGTATGTCCCGTGCGAAGCCCGATGAGGGGAAGGTGCTGGGCGTCGGCGGCGAGGGCTCCTGACACGTGCTGTCGTCCTCTAGGGCCAGGGAGCTCGGGGAGTGGGGCTGCGACTTTGGTGGGCAGGGCTGCCTCCAGCTGCCTCTGTGACAGCCTGCTTGCTGGCCTTGTGGGGGACAGAGGAGCTACAAGCAGTGGCTGGGGGTGTGCGGCCCCCTCGAGCCCAGCTCCACACTGGTTCTGTCCCCGAGTCCAGGAGGCCAGTGATCCCTGGAGCTGGGGCTTGGAGTCTGGCCACGTGCACCTCTCATGGCCCCCGGTCCACACCCCGTCCTAAGCCCAGCACTCTGGGGTCTGCCTGCCTCTGGCTTGCCTCTGAGCACCATCAGCTCTTCCACCTGCCAGTGACATGTCCCTCCCCATCCTCGGGTCCCCTTACCCAGCTTCTCCTCCAGGAGACCCTGCCCCAGGCTGGGGAGTGAGGGGCCTGCTGGTGGCCCGTGGCCTGTCCCCACGCTCGGGGTAACCCTCTGTCATGCAGTGGGGTGGGCTGACCCTTGTCCTCTGGAGGCCGTTAGGACAGTGCAGGCTCTGGTCATGAGGCTGAGTGAATGGAAGGAGAGGGCGGCCAGGACCAGAGGAGCTTCCATCCCACCAGACGGGGCTGAGGGGAGACGTGATGGGGTCCAGGGTGGGTGCGTCCAGTGCTGGGGTGTGGCAGCAGGCCAGGGAGGGGAGCCCAGGGGGCCCCCAGTGAGGAGGACGGGCAGATGAGGGTCTTTCCTGGGCAGAGACGGGGCTGGAGGTTCCTCTCACAGAGCAGTAAGGAGGGGAAGGGCCTGTCTCTGCTCCCGCCACTGGGGTCCGGTGGAAACAGTCACCCTGGATCCCTTCGGTGCTTCAGCACTGGTCTCCTTGTCACACCAGGGGGTGGTTTCCAGGGTCCTCCGTGCTCCTGGACCTGGAGGGAGCCGCAGCCCTGCCCCTCGGGAGGTGCGTGTGGGGCCTGGGGTCTGGCCGGGATGTCTCCGGACCCCAGACCTCTGGCTCTTCTTCCTGCCCCCCGGAAGGGTCCGGACTGTGCTCATCTCGCTCTCGCAGGCCATTGCAGGAGCTGGCATGACCCAGGGCAGGGGCTTCATCCCAAACCTGGCTGTCGAGGAGGTTCCTGAGGGCTTGGCGGCAGGGGCAGTGGCCCGTTGCGGCCTCTTCGTCAGCTCGGCCTGGCTGGGAGACAATTCTGGGGCATCTGTTGCCTTCTGGGGCATTTCCGATCCTCTCTCCTGGGCACCCTGGCTCAGTCGCTCCTCTGCCCAGAATAGCCTTGGAGTGTGGGGCAGAGGGGCTCAGGTGGGGCCCCGCCCCAGGCAAGCTGCCTCCGCCATCGTGTGTAGCATGGATATGGGGCCAGTCACCCGGCTCCTTCCCAGGATGGGAAGCCCTGAGCCCCTCGCAGGCAGCCTTCCTGGAGGTGTCCCAGGACCCGTGTGTCTGTCCAACCTCCCCTGCCCCCCTCACCTCGTCCTTCTCTCACTCGGTCCCAGGACAGAGGAGGGGCCAGTGGTGTTCAGGGCCGGGTCTGCCTCCTCCAGCTGCAGGGCAAGGCCAGGCAGCCAAGAGGACTGTCCCAGGGTCGTGTTCCAAGTGAACCTGAAAACAAGGCAGAAACTCTGTTTAGCGTATGTCACCCGATTCCACTTCAAAATCCACCCCATGCGTGTTCTCTTTACAGACCCTTCTTTCCATGTTTTAAAAAGTTTGGCACAAACCCATCTGGTCTGGCTCAGTTTGTCAAAAGTCTGTCCACCGTGTGGCGCATCGGGCCCTGGAGGACACGGGTCAGCTGGCCTCTGATGGAAAATCCCTGTCTCGTCCCACCCAGGACAGAAACCCCCATGGATAGAAGCTCTGGAACTGGTGTTTGCAAAAAGTGCCCAAAGCCCCCCAAGTCATTTCGCTGCCCGGCTGGGTGTAGGAACCAGTGGTTTCAGGGACCCACGAATGAAGAAACCTCCTCTCTGCTCCCCGCTGAAATCCAGAGATGGAGGTGCCGCTGCTGGCCTGTGCCAGGGGTGGGAAGTGAGGGCTGGACGGGCTGGGGGCTCCAGGCTGG
>NW_007738246.1:21746-23216 GCF_000696425.1 Galeopterus variegatus | reverse complement strand
TGGGTCTGACAAGGTGGAGTCCCAAGTGCCTGGGTGGCCTGTGTCTACCCTGGCTGAGCGATGTCTCAGAGGCCCGTCCAGCCTCGCCAAGACCAGGAGACGCTCAGCCCTGTTATTCTCAAGAAGCCTCCTGCAGGCAGGCCTGAGGGGCCTGAGACAGCAGGGGGCCTGCGGTGGGGACACCCAGAGCCTGGCCCTCCTCCCCAGGCCCTCTGTGCCATGGGCAGGAGGGTCTCTGAGCCCCAGTTTTAGAGGAGTGAATTTTGGGGGCAAGAAGAGAAGGGGGAGCCTCGGTCATGCAGCAGGAAGTCCTTCCCCTGGGTGTGGCAGTCTAGGAGGTACCGTCACTCTGGCTAGTTAGTGCCTACCCTGGTGGGGAGATGCCCCAGCCCCTCCTGGACTGACGTGTGAGGGTGTCCCAGCTGCAGCAAGATGCCTGAGCTGAGGGAAAGCAAACGTGGGGCCCATGCTCTGCACCCCCGGGTTTTCTGACACAGAGGCTGGGGCACAGCGGCCCTGAAGCCATCCCCCCACCTCTTGCCCAGGGGCCCTTAGCCAGTCTCATCTCATGTGAGTTCAGGGCGTGGGAGAGACAGGGTAGGGAGAACAGCTGATGTCTCCTCACCTCATGAGGGTGTCACCTGTACCCACAGGGAGAGGCAACCTTAGCAGGACCAGTCACTTTTCAGGTTGTAATTTATGGCCCTGAGCTGTGGACAGGAGCAGTGGAGGGTCATGGTGGGGCTAGGCCATCACCTGATTCTTCTCAGGTCTACACTTCACTGTATGGATCTGGCTCCTGTGGCCACCTGTACCTATGACCGCCTGCACCTGTGACTGACAGCAAGTGTGGCTGCCTGCACCTGTGACCACCTGCACCTATGGCCACCTACACCTGTGATGACCCTCACCTGTGACCACGTGCACCCGTGATTGCTTGTACCTGTGACTGCCTGCACTTCTAACCGCTTGCACCTGTGATTGACAGCACCTTTGAGCACCTGCACCTGTGGCCACCTGCACCTGTGATGACCCTCACCTGTGACCACCTGCCCCTGTGATTGCCTGCACCTGTGACCGCCTGCACCTGTGACCGCTTGTACCTGTGGCCACCTGCACCTGTGACTGCCTGTACCTGTTCAGGTGGGAGTGGGGGGAGGGGTGCTGATTGTCCCAAAGCTGTGGCACGATCTTCTCATATGCATGTGGTTATCCCCAAACGAGTCTGCTCTAAAGGCTCTTTAATGCTGGAAATGCCTCCTCTGCCCAGGCTATCATTTGCTTTCTTACTTTGTGGTGTTTATTTTACAAAGGATTAAAGTCAGCATCACCAAATTTATCCGTATCTTACTTCATGGAATGTATGTGTATTTTCAAGAAACCTTCTCCAACAGGATGGCAGGAACACATTTTTAAAAACTGTACTCTAAATCTTTTAGTTTTCTTTTCAGGGTTAGGACTTCAGTCCAC
>NW_007738246.1:18706-21610 GCF_000696425.1 Galeopterus variegatus | reverse complement strand
TGCACCTGTGATGACCCTCACCTGTGACCACCTGCCCCTGTGATTGCCTGCACCTGTGACCACCTGCACCTGTGACCACTTGTACCTGTGGCCACCTGCACCTGTGACTGCCTGCACCTGTTCAGGTGGGAGTGGGGGGAGGGGTGCTGATTGTCCCAAAGCTGTGGCACGATCTTCTCATATGCATGTGGTTATCCCCAAACGAGTCGGCTCTAAAGGCTCTTTAATGCTGGAAATGCCTCCTCCGCCCAGGCTATCATTTGCTTTCTTACTTTGTGGTGTTTATTTTGCAAAGGATTAAAGTCAGCATCACCAAATTTATCCGTATCTTACTTCATGGAATGTATGTGTACTTTCAAGAAGCCTTCTCCAACAGGATGGCAGGAACACGTTTTTAAAAACTGTACTCTAAATCTTTTAGTTTTCTTTTCAGGGTTAGGACTTCAGTCCACCCGGAACTTACTTCTGAGAACATTGCGAGGCGGGACAAACACGTCCCAGATTCCTTGAGGCTAGTTTGAGGCCACATGACCCCGATCTGCTGGAGCAGCTGGGCTGCGGTGACCCCAGGAGGGGCTGGCTGTGGGAGGATTCTTTTGAGTGAGAGGTGAGGGAGGCGGTGAGGGCCTTCCAGGGAGAGGGAAGCTGTGCACATCTGGAGTTATGGGATCGCAGGGCACCTCTGGAAAAGCTCGTTGTGTGGATCTCAGGCCTCGTGGACAAGAAACTGCATTTTAAACTATGATGCAAAGCCCTTGCTTGCATTGCTGTTGACACTGCTGCTGGTGCTAACAATTAAACACAGTGTTCGACCTTTCACAAGCCGAGGCAGCAAGGCTGAATGAGAAAAGGAGCCGAGGGGACGTGGAGGCCACAGTGGCGGGGCTCGCTCTAGTGCGCAGGCTGTCCCCATGGTCAGCCTGTCCTTCCTCCCTCCTGACCCTGCCCTGCAGCCCTGGGCGCCCGGCCTCACAGAGCCCCCGTCTCCCTGCTGAGAGCAGAAAGACTTAAATTAGATGCAGCAGAAATATAAATCCAACTTCAGCTCCCAAAGTTTGTGCCCGGTGTGTGCGGCATGTAAGCTGCTGCTGGAAAGGAAGCCGCACAGGTTGACTGAACAGCTGCGGCTCCTTTCTTATCAGATGAGGGGCCGCTAACATAGTTTTCTTCACAGGCAAACAGATTAAAAATGGATGAGAGAGGAACTCGGTTATAAATTTAAGTGAAGCAAACAAACTAAAAAAAAAAAAAAAGGGAGATGCTCTTAAACTAGTAATTGCCCAGGAAGAGGAAAAACAAGGCTGCCCTGCGGCCCTGGGCGCCCGGCCTCACAGAGCCCCCGTCTCCCTGCTGAGAGCAGAAAGGCTTAAATTAGATGCAGCAGAAATATAAATCCAACTTCAGCTCCCAAAGTTTGTGCCCGGTGTGTGCAGCATGTAAGCTGCTGCTGGAAAGGAAGCCGCACAGGTTGACTGAACAGCTGCGGCTCCTTTCTTATCAGATGAGGGGCCGCTAACATAGTTTTCTTCACAGGCAAACAGATTAAAAATGGATGAGAGAGGAACTCGGTTATAAATTTAAGTGAAGCAAACAAACTAAAAAAAAAAAAAAAGGTAGATGCTCTTAAACTAGTAATTGCCCAGGAAGAGGAAAAACAAGGGGGAAAAATAACTGAGCTGTTATCAATGTGATGCTTTGACTCATTTCCAAACTCATGCATTGCTCAGACACTGAGTATGCACCGACTGTCTGTGGCTCACCCACTCAGAGGGAGACATCCTTCCTTCCAAATGTTATGATTTATTGACCATAACAGTGAGCAGTGCCAGGCACGATGCAGACACACCTCTCGCTGAGTTGGCACGGTTCTTCAAGGTTGGCAATACTATCACCTCGCCTGCCGATGAGAGATTTGCTGGCTGATCCTCCAGGTAGTTGGGGACAGCACTAGGATGAGCATTCAGGTCCATCTGACTAAAGAGCGTAACACCGATTACACCCCAGTGCCTCTTCCTCATCTCGGGGGTGGAGCTGTTGTCCAGGGTGTTTGGAAACACTCTATTAGCACCACTATGTTACAAAAGGCTTCAGAGAGAAGCTTCTAGGTGCTACACTTTCACGTACTACTAAATTGAGCTCAAAGAGAGCTGCCTACACAATTTCAAGTTTGTAGGTATTAACTGACGTCTTCTAATTCCATGAATATGACGCACGTTTTTAAGTGTCTGGAGGAGATGTGAACTCCACGCACGCTCTCTGCTCCTGTGTGTGACGTCCAGCACGTCCACTCCATGCGGCGCATTAATTGTGAGTCGTCTCCTCTCACTTACTTCCTGCTTGTCTGCCTGCCAGGCCGAGGGGCTCTCTTGAGCCTGTTCTTCCTCGAAGGCGGTTTTGTCGCCTGCTCCTTATATTTCCCCAGTGTGCTGCTGTAGACCTCTGCTTGGTGCTGTGCGGCCCCGAGGGTCCATGATGGTCATGACCTGGCTTTAAGTGGTTCTTTGGGTCAACAGAAAGGAGCTTCCATTCCCATCAGGTGCATTTTGCTGTGGATTTTATTTAACCTCATACCAGGTGGCTCTGGCTGTCACTGGTTTGTTTCTCTTGGCCTCACTCTGTCATCTGGACTCCACGGCCTCCTGCTGTAGCTCCGATAATAATATCATCAGCACCGACAATACTGTGAGGAACACCCTCCAGCCGAGGCACTGGAGCTTTACCACGCTAGCTCGTGAGCCCTGCAACAGCCTCTGAGTTAAGTGACATAAATATGTAACAGTATATGATTACTACTGTGACTCCTGGTTTACAGCATGGAAACGAGGTACAGAGAACAAGTGACTTGCCTGGGGTGAAACAGCCTGTGCAGGACCCCGCAGGATCGGGCAGCCCCCTCCGGAGCCT
>NW_007738246.1:16653-18212 GCF_000696425.1 Galeopterus variegatus | reverse complement strand
TGCTAATCAGCTCATTACCACCAGGCCTTGTGCCTGGAGCTGGGGAGTGTCTGGCATGTTCTTGTGGGGCTGTCACCACTGCTGCGTGCATTCCCTAACTCTGTGTGCTGGACTGGGAGGGCGCAGTCTGGGACTGAGCACATGTGGAGGCTCCTCCCTGAGCCCAGTGCCGCCGAAGGCGAGTCCCTGGACATGAGCGTGTGCTGTGGCCACGTCTTACAGCTGGGGGTGCTGCAGGGGCCACAGGATGGTGTAAAGTCCCCGGGGCGACAGGAGAGTTACTAACAGTAATCGCTGGCATTTGTTTAGTGCCGAGGGGACGCCAGCTGTTTCCTGGGCTCTTCATGCGGATTAACTCAGCTCATGATCACCCACGGGACAGGCCCTGCTCACAGCGTCCCACTCTATAGACCACAGCACCCAGGTGCATCCAGCTTCAAGCAGGCAGCTGGCCCTGAACGCCACATGCCCCTTGTCAATCAGACGAATGAGCTGGGGGCGGGAAGACCAGGGTTCAGCCCCAATGCTTCAGCGCTGGTGGCTTGGGTTCAAACCCAATTCCTCGTGATTCCCCACATTCTTGGTGAGTGATCATGGCACGGTACTGACCTCTCTTGTCCTCAGTGGGTCTGTTGATTGATTGGAGGTGATAGTGCATCTAGATTGAGGGCAAGCAGTTGGTTATGGGGGGAAACATGAGCTCCTGCAGTTGCTGCTCCTGCAGGACCCAGGCCACCACTGTGAGCAGCAAACTTCCTGCAGCCTCAGCCACGTGCCCTGCAGGTTTATGGGGGGTGACCCCAGGCCAGGCGTCTTGAGGTGGGTGATGCCCACTGCCTGCTGCTCATGATCTTGNCTCACCCACTTTCTGTCCTGGGCACAGGGCCTGGCCCATGGCGAGTTCTCAGTAGTGACCATGGGGAGTAAATCAACACAATCCATGTGTTCAGCAGCTGGTGTCTGGCAACACCAGCCTCACAGTCCCCAAGGCCCCCACCTGGTGCTGATAAGACTGGGTGCCCCTGAGCTCATCACAATCAATAACCTGGAGTGTTACCATGTGTCATCTCAGCCCCAAGAAGCCTCCATCCTGATGACTGAGCAGAAAGTGACAAACCTTCATGCTAATCAGCTCATTACCACCAGGCCTTGTGCCTGGAGCTGGGGAGTGTCTGGCATGTTCGTGTGGGGCTGTCACCACTGCTGGGTGCATTCCCTAACTCTGTGTGCTGGACTGGGAGGGCGCAGTCTGGGACTGAGCACATGTGGAGGCTCCTCCCTGAGCCCAGTGCCCCTGAAGGTGAGTCCCTGGACATGACTGTGTGCTGTGGCCACGTCTTACAGCTGGGGGTGCTGCAGGGGCCACAGGATGGTGTAAAGTCCCCGGGGCGACAGGAGAGTTACTAACAGTAATCGCTGGCATTTGTTTAGTGCTGAGGGGACGCCAGCTGTTTCCTGGGCTCTTCATGCGGATTAACTCAGCTCATGATCACCCACAGGACAGGCCCTGCTCACAGCGTCCCACTCTATAGACCACAGCACCCAGGTGCATCCAGCTT
>NW_007738246.1:13265-15627 GCF_000696425.1 Galeopterus variegatus | reverse complement strand
TGCCCACTGCCTGCTGGTTATGATCTTGGCAGGGTGGATGGAGCCATGGGTCCCAGATCACCCCTGCTGTCCATTAGCTGCTGGCCCAGGCTATGGCAGCATGGGGGCCTTCCATCTCCTGGGCCTGCAGTCCTTTCTGGCTGACCTCAGTCAGGCTGGTGGCTGTGCCATGAAGCCGGGTGCTTAGTTTGCTAGGACTACATAGGGTGATGACTCACTTGTGCAGAGATGGCTGGTCTCCTCGTGTCCCTGTGCTCTGGGCCATGGAAGGAGGCTGCAGGACCCCAGGGTTTTCCCACCAGGTGGGTGGTCTCTGGGCAGGGGTGCCAGCACCTGGGGCTACCTGGAGTTGAACACCAAGCTCTCTGTGAGTTGTTCCAGGAAGGAGAGTCATCCCATGGATCTGACTGTCAGAGGGTCTTGTGACCCCCAAACTTCGAGGTCTGCCAGGGGTGAGGTCACCGTGAGCCACACCAAGCCATCCCCCCGCATCCAGCCCTTCTTCCTTTGTCTCATGTGACTGAGGTGAGACACCTCCTTTCCTGCCTGCCCATCCTCCACCAGATTCTTCTGTTCTGGCTCTCCAGAGAGCTAACTCCTTAAGTGCTGCCTTGGCAGAAGAAGCTGGAGCGGCAGAGACTGTGTCCCTGAGCCTGGCTCTGCGGCAAGGTCTTCTACCTGTCTGGATGTCCCCAAGGAGAGGACTCTGTCTGCAGGTTGCTTTCCCCTAGAACAGCCAGCCAACCCCAGGGGACTTTTGTTGCAGCATGTGGGGATCAATGACAGGGGACCAGTGTCTGTCAACATACACAACCAGTGCATGTCACTTATGCTGGTATCAAAGAGAGAAAGACCAGTGGCTTTCTCCAACGTAACAGAGTTCTTCTCAGAATTATCTCCTGGAGATGAAGTGCTCACCGAGGCTGTGAACTTAGCAAAGAACACAACTCTTGGTATTTTTAAGCTACAGATTTCCACCCGTAAATTATTTTTGGTACTCTTTTGCTTACTGTATGGAAAAGAATAGCAAAGACATTGCATAAATGCATGTGGTCATTTAT
The DNA here is from genome assembly GCF_000696425.1 of Galeopterus variegatus. Classification (NCBI taxonomy): domain Eukaryota; kingdom Metazoa; phylum Chordata; class Mammalia; order Dermoptera; family Cynocephalidae; genus Galeopterus; species Galeopterus variegatus. The sequence goes on along the minus strand of NW_007738246.1, from coordinate 14,566 downwards.
GCTTTGAGACTCCAGCAGCGTCCTAACCTCTGAAAAGACAATGGAGACTTTCAGAATGAACTCTCTGTTGGCTGGAATGACACTTCTCTCTTCCCTTGCTATGGATAGTGCCCAGAAATGCTCCAGCGGTCCCAGGGCTTTGTGTCCGTCTCCAGCAATAAAGGAGTTGCTGAGAATTCCCATCCTCTGCCCAGGGTCTGCTGCTTTTCTAAACACAGGATGCCCAGTGGACTGTGTTTACACTCGGGACGGCGTTCAAACCCAGATAAGGATATGGACAGTCACTGGCTTTATTCCAAATCTACCCAGGAATGAGGCCTAGGAAGCAGCTCTGTGACCACATACCTACCTCCTCCCTACTTCCATGCTTTATCAGAACAAACTTCATGTACTGCATGGATGATGGATGGGTGGATGGATGGGTGGATAGGTGAGTGGATGGATGGATGGATGTCTGGGTGGATGGATGTATGGGTGTATGCATGAATGGGTGGATGGATGAGTGAGTGGATGAGTGGATGGGTGGTTGGATGGATGGGTGGGTGGATGGGTGGATGAGTGGATGGGTGGATGGATGGATGGATGGATGAATGGATGGGTGGATGAGTGGATTGGTGGATGGATGGATGGGTGGATGGATGGTTGGATGGATGGATGGATGATGGATGGTTGGATGGATGGGTGGATGATGGATGGGTGGATGATGGATGGGTGGATGATGGATGGGTGGATGAGTGGATGGGTGGTTGATGGATGGGTGGATGAGTGGATGGGTGGATGGATGGATGGATGGATGGATGGTTGGATGGATGGATGGGTGGATGAGTGGATGGGTGGATGAATGGATGGATAGATGAATGGATGGGTGGATGAGTGGATTGGTGGATGGATGGATGGGTGGATGTGTGGATTGGTGGATGGATGGATGGGTGGATGTGTGGATGGATGGGTGGGCTGATGGATGGATGGGTTGATGCTTGGATGGGTGGATGGATGGGTGGGTGGATGAGTGGATTGGTGGATGGGTGAATGGGTGGATGGGTGGATGTGAAAAGCAGGAATAGCCTAACACACCAGTGGCTTTGGGCTGTCAGCAACCCACGTCTTTCAGAGTACGGAATGCTGTAGCACATGATGAGATTCCTTCCCTCCTCTTCCCCCACAGTTAGTTCTCCCTTCCTGGAATCCAATCCACCCCACCCCCATCCTCAGGCGTTTGTCCTGTGCTGCCAGCCCTGTCGCTAGTGAGGAAGGGAAGGCAGACTTTCCTTCATCCAGCACATCAGCACTGACTGTCAGAA
>NW_007738246.1:11569-12426 GCF_000696425.1 Galeopterus variegatus | reverse complement strand
GTGTGTATGTGTTGTTTGTGTGGAATGTGTGATAGTTTGTGTGTGGGGTGTATGTAGTGTACGTGGGGTGCGTGTGTGGTGTGTGTGTGTAGTACGTGTGTAGTGTGTGTGTGGTGTGTGTAGTGTGTGTGTGATGTGTGTAGTGTGTGTGGTGTGTGTGTAGTGCATGTGTTGTGTGTGTGTGGTGTGTGTAGTGTGTGTGGTGTGTGTAGTGCGTGTGTGGTGTGTGTGTAGTACGTGTGTAGTGTGTGTGTGGTGTGTGTGTAGTACGTGTGTAGTGTGTGTGTGGTGTGTGTAGTGTGTGTGGTGTGTGTGTAGTGCGTGTGTTGTGTGTGTGGTGTATGTGGTGTGTGTGTGTAGTGCGTGTGTGGTGCATGTGTAGTGTGTGTGTGGTGTGTGTGGTGTGTGTGTAGTACGTGTGTAGTGTGTGCGTGGTGTTTGTGGTGTGTGTGGTGTGTGTGTGTAGTGCATGTGTGGTGTGTGTGTAGTGCGTGTGTGGTGTGTGTGGTGTGTGTGTGTATTGTGTATGTAGTGTATGTGGGGTGCATGTGTGATGTGTGTAGTGCGTGTGTTGTGTGTGTGTGGTGTGTGTGTGTAGTGTGTGTCTGGTGTATGTGTAGTGTGTGTGTGGTGTGTGGGGGTGTGTGTGCAGTACGTGTGTAGTGTGTGCGTGGTGTTTGTGGTGTGTGTGGTGTGTGTGTGTGGTGCGTGTGTGGTGTGTGTGTGTAGTGCGTGTGTGGTGCGTGTGTGGTGTGTGTGTGGTGTGTGTGTGTGTATTGTGTGTGTGGTGTGTGTGGTGTGTGTGTAGTGCATGTGTGGTGTGTGTAATGTCCCAGGTAGGGCTGAAGAGCTGGGGA
>NW_007738246.1:0-11018 GCF_000696425.1 Galeopterus variegatus | reverse complement strand
CATGGGCTTTCTCTGTGTGTGTGCAGAGGGAGGGAGGGAGGGAGAGAGAGAGAGAGAGAGAAAGAAAGGCCCGTGAGCTCTGTCTCTGGTGTCTCCTCTTCTCGTGACACCAGTCCTGCATTTTATGAACCCACCCTTTTGACATCATTTAACCTTAATTACCTCCTTAAAGGCCCTGTTTTCAAATACAGTCATATTAGGGTTAGAGCTTCAACATAGGGGGACACAACATAGGGGGGTGCAATACAGTCTATAACAGGCATTTACAAAAAATCTCCAGTTATCATAACTTTATATGATGGTGGAGGAATAAATATTTCTTCTAAAGACGGACAACACGGCAAAGATACCCTCTGTCACCACACTATTCAACACACTAGTGGAAATCTCAGCCAGTTCAAAACATAATGAAAAGAAATAAAACACACATAATTTGGAAAGGAAGGAATAAAATTGTCCCTGTTCTCATAATTGATTGACCCTAGACAAATAAGCAAAATAATGGACCTGGACCCATACCTTGCACCATACACAAAAATTAATGCAATGGTTCACACTTGCTGTATTTCATTTTCTTTCTTTTTTTTTTCCTTTTTGTCGTTTTTCGTGTCTGGCAACAGACCGCAACCCTCAGTGTCGCGCCCGTACCAGACCGGGACCAGCAATGGGATGTTCGTGTCTGGCAACGGACCGCAACCCTCAGTGTTGCGCCCGTACCGGACCGGGACCAGCAATGGGATGGCAACCCTCGGTGCTGCGCCCACCCCTCGCTCAGCCAGTGAGCGGGAACCGGTCTGTATGTGGGATCTGAACCCTCAGCGGGAGTGCCACCGCGCTCCCAAGTGGGGCACTGTAGCAGTGCGCCACCGGGCCACCCGCTGTATTTCATTTTCTAATTTGGCCTTGAGGTCTCTCTCTGGAGAGTGGCTATAAATTCTAGCCCTGCCCTGGCTGGGCTCCAGAAGAGGTGGTTGTGGGGACTTTCATGGGTGCTTCTTTATCCTGGTGGATGGCATAATGCCTGCGTGTCCACCCATGACCAGGTGTCCCTCTCACAGGAAGCCTGTCTATACTGGCAGATGCCCTGTGGCTCTGGTCTGACCTGTGTCTGCTTTATTCCTGCCAAGATGAGAGCCCCGACTGGGAGTGAAGTTAGGCTCAGGTGTGTGGGTCAGGTGAGACAGAGGAGGCGGCTCAACAAGGCACAGGGAACAGCAGAAGCAGTTACTACTCACAGATCCCAGAGAGAAGAGGGCAGCGTGCCTGGCAGGGTCAACAGAAGAGGGGGCTGTCCAGGACCCACATGCTCAGTCGGCAGCTGGGGTGCGGGAGAGAGAGACCCATGGGCCAAAGCCTTCACTGGGGCATTGGGGTCCAGGGCATTACAAAGCAGGTTTCCCACCAACGGTTTTAATTGGTGGGTTTAGGGCAAGCGGGCATGAGTTCTGTAGTCAGGCCACGACTGAGTGGTGGTCACTGTTGCATATCTGCACAGTCCGTGCAGGGTGTGGGGCCAGTCATGCAGGCTGCATCGAGCTGTCCCATGGGGAGTTGGTCACCAGGAGGCGGTGGTGTAAGACAGGTGTCTGGATCGACCACACTGAGGAACTTGGAGAGGCTCAGAGCTGGAAATGGTGTCACGGTGGCTGAGCCCTGCTTCTGGTGTGAGAAAGTCGACTTATTTTCGACATGGATGCCAAAGCTAGGATGCACAAAGCCTAAAGCTCGGAGAATTCACCACAACGTTCCTAAAACCTTAAATTGTAAAATTCTTAGATTAAAACAGAGAAGAAAAATTTTGTGACCTTGAGGGAGGAAAATATTTCTTAGATATGACACCAAAAACATGATCCATAGAATAAAAAACTGATAAATTGGACTTCACCAAGATTAAAAATTTATGCTCTTAAAAACCTCCCTTGAGAAAGTAAGAAGACAACCCCCCGAGTGGGCGAACATATGTGCAGATCATGTAATTGACAGGCACTTGTGTTCAGAATATATAAACAATTTTCAAAACTCAACAAATAAGAAAACAAACAACCCAATTAAAAATGGGCAAAAGATCTGAGCAGAAATTTTAGCAAAGAAGATATAAGGATGGCAAATAAGCTCCTGAAAAGCTGCTCAATTAGGGAAATGCAAATTAAAACCACAGCAGCTACCTGCTGTTCCATGCTTTGAGAATGGCTAAAATTAAAAACACTGATCATATCGAGTGTGACAAGGACGTGGAACAGCTGGAAATCTCAAATATTGTTGGGAATGCAAAATGCTCCAGACATTTCGGAAAATAAGTTTGGATGAATGAATAAATATAAAAAAAAGTCGCTGGATAAAATATGGGTAAAAAAAAAGAATGAGGATTTTCTTAGTTCGTTCAGACTGCTAAAACAAGAGTAGCATAGACTGGGGGTTCAAGGTCAGGGCACCTGCAGAGCTGGTGTCTGGTGAGGATCTGCTTCCCGGCTTGTCTGCAGCTACTTTCTCTCTGTGTCCTCACATGGCCCAGAGCAAAGAGAACCGTAGACTCTCCTCTTATAAGGGCACTAATCCCACATGGGGGCTCCACCCACTTGACTTCACCTGAACTTAATCACCTGTCTAAGGACCCACCTCCTAATACCATGTTATTGGGAGTTTGGGTTTCAATATATGAATTTTGGTGGGACACAAGCATGTGGTCTGTAATAGGAAAGAAGGAATGAAACCATCACGTTAGCATACGGTGTGATTGCATACAAAGGAAATCTAAATCTCTAATGAGAGAATTTAACAAGTTTGTTAGCTACAAGGTTAATAATAAAAAATTAATTATATTTTACGTTTCACAATGAAAATATGAGAAGTGAAATTTTGAAAGTGATGCCATCTACAATAACATCCTAAAACTGCAAGTACATAGCAATACATATAATGAAATATGCTTGAGATTTTTACAATGAAAACTATTAGATACCGTTGAGAGAAATTAGAATAAATACTGTGGAGAAGCCAAGCATCCCCAAATTGATCCCCAAATTGATTTAAAACAGCTCCAGTTAAAATTCCTGGAAGACATTTTTGTGGAAAAAAATGCTATTTATTATAAAATTTATTCGAAATGCAAATGGCTAAGAATATATAGAGCAGATTTGAAAATTAAGAATAAAGTCGGAGATTATGAAATATCAACACTCATTATAAAGTCACAGTCACCAAATCAGTGATAAAAGGATCGACAACTAGACCACAGAGCTCAATACAGTGTACAGAAATAGATGCACACTTATATGGATACCTGATTTATGTAAAAAAAGGTCAGGGGGCACCGCAGAACATTGGAGGCAGGGCAGGTCTTTCAGATACATGAAGCTGAATCACGCTGATGTCCTAATCTGTATTTGTTCCAATGGAAAACATTTCTACCTTGACCTTACTTTAAGGCATATATAAAAATCACATTGTAAATGGTAAATTAATATAGCTTTGAGAGTATAAAACAGAAAAATAGCTTCATAAATGTGGGGCCAGCAATGATTTCTTAAACACAAAAAACTCTAAACATAAAAGATTGACGAATTGGTCATCAATAAGATCCAAAACTTCTGCTTAGCACAAATAAACAAACAACCTCCACTGGCAAGAAAAGCCCCTGACCCCCTTTGAGAGGGTGACAAAGTCATGAAGTAGTTTGCAATATATAAAACTAACAAAGAACTAGTTTCTAAAATATGTGAAGAACTCTTTAAAATCAGTAAGAAAAAGCCAGTCCACCTATTAAAGAAAGGGGGAAGGTATGAATAGGTATTGCAAAGTGTCGGCTTCCAAATGGCCAATACACGTGAGAAAAGGTGCTCAATCTCAGAAGTCACATGGGATATACAAATTAAAATCACGTGGGGTACTCACATGCCCTCCAGAGTGGCCAGAATCAAAACGATTGACAATATGAAACATTGGTGAATATTTGGAGCAACTGGAACTCTCATATTCTGCTGGCAAGAGAGTTAATAGAACTATTTAGAAAATTGTTTGTCAATATCAACTAAATCTATACACATACATAAATATGACCTGGTGGTTCTATCCTATGCATGTACCCAAAAGAAAATCACCAAAAACATATACAAAAATATTATAAACAACATCATTTGCAACAGGCCCTATCTGGAGACGTGCCTGTCAATGGAAGAGAGGGTAAATAGGTTTTTACGTATTCATAGAATAAATTACTATTAAAAAGTGAAAATAAATGTAATAGTGTAATAAGTAATAATCTCAAAATCTCACTTAATTTGGAGCTGAAGAATACAGACCCAAGACTATATATACTACTTGATTCCACTTGAAATGCTAGAAAAGAAAAAAACCTAATTTATAGTAATAGAATTACAGCACTGACAACCTCTTAGAGAAGGTATGGTGACTCAAAGGGGAAATGACACATTTTTCTAGAATGACCCTTCATCAGAGTGATGGTTCAGTGGGTGTTTTTGTTTTGATATAGTCCACCAAGTTGTACATTTATGAGTTTTCCACTTCAGTGCATGAATGTTACCCCTCAATTAATATATAAATTTATTAAAAAATGATGACTCTCCCTAAAGGAATTTCTCAAAGATGTATTTAGAAAGGAGAAAATTAGCCCTGGGAGAAAAGTCTGAGATGTGAGAAGAAAACATCAGCAAAGCAAATTGTAAACAGTTACTTCATAGTGTAGTAAAATCTGGTCGAATCCATAGAATTTTAAAAAATAGATAGACCTAAACACTGGACAAAAATAAAATAATGTCAGTAAGGTGCTACTTGGAGTCAAACTCATCTAAGATCTTCTTCTGTTCAGATATATGATAAAGCTGTTAATTAAAATTTTACTTTGCTAAATGTGCATGTTAAAATTTATAGAATTGTCATTGAAAAAAGTAGAAAGCATGTGAATTCAAATTCAAAGTATGAAAAAATGTAATGGGGAAAAATTCAATCAATATGAGGTAAAAAGGAATAAAATACTAAACATAGCAATTTGAGACACAGTATAAGATAGTGGAAATTAATCTTCATTGTTATACAGCAGAGGGGGTTGGTAGACTGTTCAGTAAATGGTTCTGAGATAATGGATTATTCACAAGGAAAAAATCCAATTGAATCCCTACCTCACATCACACACCAAATAAATTGCAGGACGATTAAAAACTTAAAAAGATCAAAACTTTAATAATAAAATATAGAAGAATATCTTTATGTCTTTGAGGTGGCGATGGATTTTTAAAATAAAACACAAACATGGGAGTGCAGGTGTCCCTTCGACGTGATGATTTCCATTCCTTCGGGTATACACCCAGCAGTGGGGTGGATGTATCATATGGCAGTTCTCTCTGCAGTTGTTTAAGGAGCCTCCATACTGTTTTCCATAGTGGCTGCACTAATTTACAGTCCCACCAACAGTGCAGGAGGGTTCCCCTTTCTCTGCATCCTCACCAGCATTTGTCATTCTCAGTCTTTATGATAACAGCCAGTCTAACTGGGGTGAGATGGCATCTCAGTGTGGTTTTGATTTGCATTTCCCTGATGTTTAGTGATGCTGAGCATGTTTTCACGTACCTGTTGGCCATTTGTATGTCTTCATATGAGAAATGTCTATTTGGCTCCTTTGCCCATTTTTTATTTTTTTTTTCCTTTTTTTTTTTTTGTCTTTTTTCATGTCCAGCAATGGATCGCAACCCTCAGTGTCGCGCCTGCACTGGACCGGGACCGGCAATGGGATCGCAACCCTTGGTGCTGCGTCTGCACCTCACTCAGCCAGCGAGCAGGAACCGGTCTGTATGTGGGATTGAACCGGTCTGTATGTGGGATCCGAACCCTCGATGGGAGCGCCGCCGCTTTAAACTGGGTTATTTGTTTTCTTACTGTTGAGTTGTCTGAGTTCTTTGTATATTCTGGATATTAATCCCTTGTTGGATGCACAGTTTGCAAATATTTTCTCTCATTCTGTAGGTTGTCTTTTCGCTCTGTTAGTTGTTTCATTTGCTATGAAGAAGCTTTTAAGTTATATATAATCCCATTTGTTTCTTTTTTCTTTTGTTGCCTGTGCTTTTGGGGTCATATTCATAAAGTCTTTGCCTAGTGCTACTTCCTGAAGTGTTTCTCATATGTTTTCTTTTAGGAGTTTTATAGTTTCAGGTCTTATATTTAAATCTTTAATCCATTTTGAGTTGGTTTTAGTATATGGTAAGAGGCACAGGTCTAGTTTCATTTTTCTACATATGAATTTTTTTTGCAGCTCTATCTACAACAGCCAAGAGTTGGAATCAACCTAAATATACATTGACAGATGACTAGATAAAGAAAATGTGATATATATACTCAATAGAATACTCCTCTGCCATAAAAAAGAATGGAATTCTGCCATTCACAGCAACATGGATGAACTTAGAGAAAATTATGTTAAGTGACGTTAGCCAGGCACAGAAAGAGAAATACCACATGTCCTCAGTCATAATTGGGAGCTAAAATAAAGAAAGGAAGGAAAGAATCACAATACTAAGTTAAACTTAGAAAAAAAGAGAACAGAACTGTGGTTATTAGAGGTGAGAAGGGGGGGTGGCAAGTAACTAGTTAAGGGTCACAAAGATCGATTATGTTTTGTAAACATGAGTATACTAATCCCTGACTTGATCACCACATATCGTACATATGTATTCATATTCAATTCTGTACCCCCAAAATAAATATAATCGACAATAAAATAAAATAAAACACAAAGAACGTAAGAAAACAGTAAGGGAAAATACTGATAAAATTAACTCCATCAAAACTGAGAAATGTGCTCCATCAAAAAACACCTTAAGGAGCATACAATGAAAAGTCAAAAACCGGAGAAGATATTTGCCACAAATATCACTAGCAAAAGCTTAGTTTCTGTTTTGGTTATATGTTGCTGCATAAAAAAAATTCTAAATCTTAGTGGCTTAAAACAGAATTTTTAAAATCATCTCTATGGTTGTGTGAGTTGACTGGGCTCAACTGGGGGGTCTCTCTTGGGTTTCTCATGTGGCCATAATCACAGAGCAGCTGTTGCTGGAGTCATCTGACAGCTCACTGGGCTGGGCATCTAAGTGCCTCCTTCGTTCGTGAGTCTGGTGCCCGATGTACCTCCATGTGGTCTTTCTCTCCAGCTCAGCATCCTGTACTTACATGGTGGCTCAGGGCTCCAGGAGGAAAAAGCAAAAACTGCTTCCGCTGGGTTCTGCTGGTCAAGAGAGTCACAGGCCAGCCCAGAATGTGCGGCAGGATCCCAGAAGCACGTGGCTGAGTGCAGAGAGCTGTGCTCTGTGTAAATACACTCAGATAAAACCCACGAGCGCTCCGAACCTGAAACAGAGAGTTTGGGGTTGCACATGCATGTGGGGAATGGTCCACCTGCAGTTCCAGATGGGGCTGATCTGGGTGAAAGTGAAGGAGCCTGGGGGGAATCAGAGCACAAAGGGGCTTGGAGACATCTGAGGGGTTTCTTTTCTCAGGCAGGATGCGGGCAAACAGGCGTGTGCTTTATTGTTGAGCTTTAAACAGTCAGTGCATAGCTTTGTAGTATAGTTTAAAGTCAGGTAGAGTAATGCCTCCAGCTTTATTTTTTTTGCTCAGCATTGCTTTGGCTATTTGAGGTCTTTTGTTATTCCAAAAATAAATATACAGACAAACCACATTCATGGATTTGAATATTCAACATAGTAAAGATGTTAAATCTCTCCAAATTCACCTATACATTTAATGTAATTCCCATCAAAATTACGGCAATTGTTTTTGTAGCCTGGAAAAGTTTATTCTAAAGTTGATATGGGAAGATGGGAACTAGAAGAACTAAAAAAATATTTGATAAATAGGAACCAAGTGGGAGTAATCATTCAATCTGAAGATAGTTCCTACCATACGGAAACTAATAAAGACAGCATGGTACTGGTGGAAAGATGGTCACAAAGACTAATTTGACAAATGATGTTGAAGCATTTGGACATCCATAGGAAAAGAAAAAAGAAAAAAAAAGAGCAAGAAAAAAAAAAAAAACAGCTCAACCTAAATATAAAAATTAACTCAAGATAGACTATCAATTTAATATCAAAACATAAAACTATAAAACATTTATAAAAATTAGAAGCTTTTTGTCTGTGAATGACTGTGAAGAAAATAAAAATGGAGCTATATATTGAAAAAAAAAACCCTGATAGCAACAAACCCAAGGTAAGAATTGTATCTAGAATGTGTAAGGATCTCTGTAGTCAACAAAAAATGGAACAAAAAATGATCCAATCAGAAAGTGGGCAAAAGACAAAACAGATATTTCACTGAAGGGGACATACAGATATCAGATAAGCACATGAAAATATTCTCAGAATTGTTAAACATCAGGTAATGCAAATTAAAACCACAATAATATTTACTACACACCGATCGGAATGGCTGAAATTAAAAAAAAAAATAAAAAGTATGACAAAAGATAAAAAAAAAAAAAATTACTGGACAGCTACTAAATAAATAAATAAATAAACAGTCAGTGCATGTCTCTTGTCCTGTGATAAGTCACACTTAATGACAAATACTGTTCTTTGAAGCACTAGTCATCTGCCCCACTCCCCATTGGGACTCTGTTGGGTGACATCCTCAAAGTGGCTCCTCACCCTGATGGTGAGGCACCCGCCCTGGACCTCCGTCCATGGTGTGGCATAGAGGCGATCCGCACCTTCCTCTTGTGGTGGGAAGATGTGCTTTCTGGATTCTTCAGATAGAAAGATTAGACCCAGGAGATGCTGATGAAGTGGGAGTGGCGGCTCTGATGATGCGTGGCAACAGCTACATTTCTATCACATACAGCATGGTAAAGCTTTTTGTTGTTAGTGTGGGTGAGATGAAACCAACTCTCAATTTTACTTTTATTTCAAGCTCTAAGGAAAAAATAAACATTAAAAAGACAGACATATTGTACCAAAACAACCCTGAGGCTGACCCTGGATGAGCTCATGGGCAGGTGGGGCTGCCAGGGTGGGTTGCAGGGAGCCTGAGGCAGGGGCTGCAGGGGGACTATGGCTGGATGCCAGTCCTTGCAGATGTCCCCATAGAGCGAGTCTCAGGTGGGCCTAGTCACAGGGGAGACAGCTCAGTTCTGGGCAATTGCCACTGCCCAGGAGAGGAGATGGGACTTGCACAGTTCATGTGGCAGGGACGGTGCAGGAACAGTGTCACACACAGAAGCCCCAGCTGCTCCCGGGACAAAGGGTGGAGAAGAGACATGTGACAAACCCCAGAAGGTTGAGTTTCCCTCCCTGATGTAGATTGTTTTATGCCGGAAATGGCTAAGTTGGTGTCACAGGAAGTTTCTTCTTCCTGTTGTGATGGCCCAGCTGGAGCCCAGGAGAGAGCCAGGAGCATCCAGGACCCCTCCCAGGATGACCTTCTAGGCCCTCAGGACTGGGCTGTTCCCAGGGCCTGCTCGTTCAGCTTCATGCGGGCCTTTGCCTCTGAAGGCGAGACCACATCGGGCTTCATGCTGAAGCCTCCCTGGGGACGGTGTGTTGGGAGCTTTCGGTGTGTCCCCGGCACTGGTTGGGTCCCTCCTACTGCACTTTTCTCTGCCCTGGATTCTGGGACAATCGTCGGCATGTGTTCGAGGCACTTCCTGGGGCTTTATTTTCTCTGTGGCCTCTGTCCTTGTCTCCCTGTCTGTGGCCATGGTCAGCTGGGCGTCCCCAGGCTCTGGGCACAAGTCCTCACTGGGGTGGAGGTTAAATGCGGCTGCAGAAGGACCTTTGGGATAGCCTCTCTTCCTCTGGTCGCCCTGCACAGGTGGCAGTGCAGGAGGCAGCCCAGCCGCTTTCCATGGCCCGGGGCCGGCACTCATCCCCAGCGCTCCAGGCCGCGGCCTCCTGGGTCCTCTCGGCCACATCATCGATCACCTTGCCCCATTTGGCATCCCGATGGAAGCGGCTTCTAAATATGGATGCCCTAGCGCTAATTATAGCACAGATTGTGTGGGGAATTTGGCGGTCTGCACTGTGGCAATCCAGATTAAGCAATTAACCCTGATGTCACTGTAATTATTAAGATACGTTAGCAAAATGAACTAATTTCCCCACAGGATGTTGAACCGAAATCAACTTCCACTCTCTTTAAGATGCAAAAACAGGAAATGTTAATGGAAAATTACGTTCGGATGTTAAATAAATCTCTTGGGCCAGGGGCTCCCCGTCAATCTGGGTTGAGGATGCATTTTGGAAGCGCTCGCTAGAGCAGGTGCCTGCCTGGGACATGGCGGCTCAGGAGGACACCCCTGCTGCCAGCAGGAGGACCTTTCAAGGTCACCTTGCCCAGGTTCCTGGTCCAGGAGCCTTGGAGGAAGGACCCTGCCAGGCATCGCAGCTTCCCGGCCGCAACGGGAGGGTGCACGCTGGGTGGGGGCAGCTGCTCCCGCAGACGAGGTGCAGGAGTGCATGCACAGATGCAGGAGCACATGCATAGGTGCAGGACAGCGCGTACAGGTGCAGGAGCACACACACAGGTGAGCACCCCCATGCTCTCCTCCTCTGCGCTGAGCTGTGCACCCAGTCCAGGCTCTTGCCCCATCTGCTTCTGCGAGCACTGCGGTGCCCCCGCAGCCGCCAGTCACCAGCTCTCCTTGTAAAAGTTCAGGGTGACTCCATTCCTGAATTTAGCAAGGGGCTGTTTTCTTTCACCTGCACAAGATACTTTGAACTTTCGTGTGTCCCTTCAGTCACTCTGAAAAGGGGTCAGGACAGCTGCTGGCTTTTCTCCTCTTCTGAACCCAAGAGCTAGTTTCTAAAGTAATTTTTGGATGTGCCTGCACCCATCAGGGCCGGGGTCCCCTCCAGGCTACTGCGACTGTCCCGTCTTGCACGGCCTAGAGGAGGCCTGGGCCTGCAGTCCCCGCCCCTGTCCTCCTGTCTCCGGCATCCCTCACTCAAAGCACCCCCCCCACATACCCATGGATCCTCCAGAGAGAGCTGTGCTATCAGTGCCTGAGTGATAGT
>NW_007738245.1:44886-45759 GCF_000696425.1 Galeopterus variegatus | reverse complement strand
AAAAAAAAAAGTCACCTCATCTTATAAGTCTTTTCTTTCTGGATCTGTTTGTCATTAATCCCACCCCCATCTTACTTTCTCCCCTAGAATACTATGTGTATCTCTAGTAGACATACTTTCTATCCTAACATGTACCTTAGATATTTCTACATATTCCTACATCCACTAAGGTGGTTCTGACCTGCTGCATACTGGAAATTTCAAAATTGTGTCCATCTTTTCTCCCTCCTTTACTTCTTTCTTTCCTTCCTTCCCTCCTTCTGTCCATGCTTTTTGAAATACTTATTGAGCACCTTTTATAAGCCATGCACTATTCTAGGCCCTGAGGAGGTACTGGTGAGCTAGAAAGACAAATGTCCTCCCCTCCTAGAGCATAAAGAGTCTATCACACAGTCTAATGGGGGAGGCAAGTGATAAACAAATACAATGTGATCAAATGCCACGGTGTCCACTCAGTGTGCTCCTGCCAGTGACATTGTCCTCATCCAAGGTAGTGGGCATTATGCAGGCCCCAGCTGGAAAGGCAGCCTACTGATGAGGCCTGAGCCCAGCTCCCCAGCAAGAGCTGAGATTTCATGGGGGCACCCATGAGGACTCCCAATCCTCTTTCTTTGAGCAGCTCCTCTGGGAGCAGGGCTGCAGGGCTGACACAGGAACACCTGTCTACCAGCAGCTGGGCTAGTTTCCCACCTCAGGGCCCAGACAGGCCACTTCCCTGCCTGAGGATGACCTGGGAGGTGAGAGCCGCCCACACCTATTGACATGGTTTTGATCAACCAGCCCTCTGGGGCAGCCCTTCAGCTACTCTGGAAGCTAGGAGAGTCCTCCAGCCACTTGGAGGGAAATCTAGTAGGATTTGCCTTAGCCCTGTTG
>NW_007738245.1:41725-42636 GCF_000696425.1 Galeopterus variegatus | reverse complement strand
CCTCAATATTGCCCCATATATTATAATTGTCTATTTATTCAGGGTGTTGGCTTTTCTGAGCACCTGTCTAGAACAGCCTTATCACTGCGTGAGCTCGTATGGGAACCAACATGTCCAGCTGTCACAGCACACAGCCTGCGGCATCTTAGTATGAAAATAAGGCAGTCAGCACCTGATTGGGGTAGAATTTTTAATCTCGACAATTTGTGTCTAATTTTGGGGGTGACCAGGCTGTCAACTCCAGCAACCCAGTCGTTCTTTGAGGTTGACGCAGGCAGCAGCTGCCACGGCCCTGACACTTCCTTTTTTATTATTATTTCTTTGGGTGGAAAGGGGGAGGGGGATGTCAGAGAGGGAGGGGAATAAAAGGAAAAAAAAAAAGCCATGCTGCTATTTTCGTTGCATTTTCAAATCCTGTTTTAGTGCAAGAATTTAATTATACATATTTTCATCATTTCTTATATTCTGACATATTAATTAAGGATGCTCTAATTCAGTTTCTGTAGCACCGTTGGCTTATCCTGTAAAAACATTTTACCGTTTTTGTACAAATAAAAAATGAAAAGGTAAAGGTAGCAACACTTTTAGTTGCTGATCCATGTGTGCCCCCTCCTTCTGCCACCCTCCTCTGCCACCAAAAAGTTGGGCTCCTCATTATTTTTTAAATAGAGGGATGGAGGCTTCCCCAGCTCCTGATCTGCAGGGGGTGGTCCTGCAAAGGAAACCAACACCCCAAAGCTTCCTATCAGTCCATCCTGGGGGTGAGATGGGGAGTGAGGACAGAAGTTGGGGAGGGGGATCTTACAGGGACCATCTAAAGAGAAGGCCAGTTGGGCTAGTGGGGCTCATTAAGTGTGTTTTGCATTCTGGAACTGCCCCAAGCCTTTTTACATCCTTTATCTCTAACTCTA